>NW_005369894.1:645989-652488 GCF_000412655.1 Myotis brandtii
TCAAAACAAAAAAAAAACATTTGGTGCTGAGCAGAGGCCTTGGTTTGCTGACTCCAATGACTGAAAACTACTTGTGGTCTCTCGGAGTACTTAACACACAAAACAAATGAGACAAGCACGAATGCATCTTTCCAGCTTGCAATTAGACTGGCTGCCATGGATGATACTGCCCTAGCAAGTGAGTCAGTAGTCAAAACCTGGAAGGTTTTTTAATAAACTTTTTAATTTTTGAATACTTTTATATTTACAGAAAAGTTGTAAAGGTAATACAGAGAGTTTACCTCTCCCAGATTTATATAGTTTCACTAAGGTTATCATCTTACATTATTGTGGTATATTTGTCAAAGCTAAGAAATCAGCATTGGTACATGATTTGAATTACACATTTGTTTGCCATTAATACTCTACTTCTGCTCCAGGACCCACTCCTGAGTATCACACTGCATTTAGTTGTTACATTTCTCCAGTCTCCTCTGGCCTCGGATAGTTTCTCAGACTGTCCTTGTTTTTCATGACCTTCACAGTTGTGAGGAAGACAGACCAGGTATTCTGTAGAGCATCTTCAGGCTGGGTTTATCGGATGTTTTTCTCGTGATTAAATTGGAGTTGTGGATATTTGGTTAAAAAGTACCACAAATATATAAGTTTTTACTAATGAGAGTACACTTCCTATTGCATGGCGTCAGGTACGTGATATTGACACAACTTTACTGATGATGTTAACCGTCATCACTAGGTTAGGTGGGCTTGGCCAGGTTTCTTCACTGGAGACTAACTTTTTCTTTCCCTCCTCTGTAGCTCTCTAGGCCTCTATTAAGAGCCCTAGAAGGGAAGAGAAGTTCTAGAAAATGAAAATTTTCTGGCTAACTCTGAATCTCATCTTGTTCTATTTTTATTTTCCCCAGAAGTTGTTTTAGGTTATGATTCCATCATAGCTTGTTGACCCTGAGAACATGGTAATGTAGAGCTGTGTGGAGAATTCTCAATGAGAGCAAGCAGAGGGGAAGACAAGTTCTTTCCTCTGGAAAGGGGAATAATTACATATATTAAATTGAATTATTCTGGAAGGAATATTTGTCTTGTCTCTATTTATTTATTAAAAAAACAATTTTTAGGTGTCTCTTAATTTTTGCTACATTTGATAACATAAGTTCTAGTGCCACTTGTCATAATGATTTTTGACTTCAGCTTTTCATATTAAATATATATGAATCAAGCTCAGAATTCTTTTTTTTCTTCATGTTATGAAGCAATTTCAACTTTTCAGTTTCTAGAAAATGAAAAATTTCTGGCTAACTCTGAATCTCATCTTATTCTATTTTTATTTCCCCCAGAAGTTTTTTGAGGTTCTGATCATTATAACTTGCTAATCCTGAGAACATGATAATGTAGAGCTGTGTGGAGAATTCTCAATGAGATCAAGCAGGTGGTCCTCTGTTAAAAAAAAAAAAGATGAAGAGAAAAAGAAGTCATTCATAATCAGAGTATTTAGGAATGATAGATATTAGGAAACAATAAAGATCTGGCTGAGGCCACAGAGAGAGACCCAGACAACAAGCTGAGCCTTTATTTTATAGCCAGAGGTAAACAAGGTAGTGGTCACCATAGTTACAATGTTGTTGTGAGTTTCACTTGTTTTGGCAGAGAGAGAGAAATTGTGAACACCAGTGAATACCAGTGTAGGCGACCGTGATGGCCACATGTACCCAGTTATTTGATTAAACATTATTCTGTGTGTGTCTATCAGAGCAATTTTGGAGGGGATGAACATTTGAATCAATAAACTGAGTAAAGCAGATTTCCCTCCCCAGTGTATGTGGGCCTCATCCAGTCCCCTGAAGGCCCGACTAGAACAAAAAAGCAGAGTAAGGGAGGCCAGTCTGCCTGTTTTTGAGCTGGGACATTGGTCTTCTCCTGCCTATAGATTCAGACTGGAACTACATATCTTATAGGATCTCCAGCTTGCTGACTGCCCATCTTGAGACTTGTTAGCCTCCACAATTATATGTGAATCCGTTCTATATATATTTTTATTCTATTGGTTCTTTTCCTCTAAAGAACTCTGACCAATTATTCCAGTGAAGAATTAGCAAAATAGCATAACCCTGAAAACCCTTTGTATGCCCCTTCCTTCACACTGTTTCTTTCTACTGTCTTGAAATTTATGTCAGTCATCTATTTGCATTTATTGTTTTGTTATGGTGGGATTTTAAAACTTGAAAATTGGAATTCTTTTGAGGTGGGTAAGTAGGTGTGATTCTTAGCCAAAACTGTGAAATATTTCAATTACAATTTTAGATTTGTCCCTTTTATTTAAGGAAATACAATGCATCTCTTCCTTAATTTTTTAGTAGTAATAGTGATAAATCACATCCTGTGTACTAATAACTTTTATGGAGTTTCTTCACTTATAATTAATCTGTGTCTGAAGCAGGTGTTTATCAATAGGTAAGGATCTTCTTATCTTTAGATTTGAATTTTTCATAAAAAAGGAACTTCTTACTAACAGTTTTCAAGTATTGTAGTGAAAATGGAAGAAACTTGACACATACTATGGTAAACGTTAATTGTACAGGATTAATCTTGGAACAAATATATAAGATTTTAGTATCTTGTTTTATCGTGATTTAAAGACCTATAATTTAAAAATAAATAAATAATATTTATAAAGATGGTTTGGTGTCTTTCACCTCTTTAAGACTAGTAGGCAAGGACAAAATATTTAGTCCAAAATCTCTTATTTAATGCCATGGCCACCATATAAAATTTGAAATTAACTTTTTAAAACTTTCAAATGTATATGCACTTGCAACAATAGTTATATAATCACTACAACATAGACTTGTAAGGTACAAACCCTAATAGTTATCTCAACTCTCTAAATTATATTTATCTTTTTTGTATGAGAACTTTAAGTTCTAATCTCCCAGTTAATTTTAATTATACAATACAGTGTCATTAACTATAGTCACTCATATTATACATTAGATTGTTAGAATGTATTCATCTTAAAACCAGGAAATGTTTTCACAGTTCCTTCAAGTACTCACTGGCCTCAAGATCATTTGGGTTCTTCATTTGGTTATCACATTAAACTGTCTTTCCTAATATCATATTCTTTGCTTGATAAAGGGCATCACTGTGTGTTTATCCATTAGATAGGAATGATAAACATGCTAGAATGACTAACAATACTGTTAAGCAACATCTGTATCTTGGATAAGAGTTGAGCCCCTAATTGTAAGATTAACAGATTTAGTTTTCATGGTCAATTGGAGCTGTGGTCATTAGTTAATGAAAGTGAAAAGTCAGAAGCCAGATAGTTCAAGAGGTCATGACAGGGTTAATGATCTATCAGCCTGAAAGATGTATCCCAGGGGTCATATAATGATGATATATAAGCAACAAGTCCAGGTAGGTATATCAACATTCTGGAAGCCAAGAGATGGCTAGAATCAGGAGTCCAGAGAAAGTTACTAATATTATGAATTGGTCAGCCAATGAGCATCATATCTAAGTAGGGAATTAAGCCCCAGAAGTCACAAAACGTATCTGAAATGGAGGATATGATCTAGTTTGGAAGTGACAATTGTTAGTTGTTTGATTGTATCTGGGAAGAAACAATTCTGGGAAGAAACTAATGCGAGAAGTGGGTGATGCTGGACTGATAGCTGTGTGCCGTGAATTATCTATTTAGCTATTGTTTCTTTCCCACTAGAATATAAGTTCCAGAAGGCAGGGGCATTATCTTTCTTCTTTATTTTATAACCTCTTGTACCTAGAACAAAGCCTGTACTTAGCACAATAAATATGTTAAATGAATGAATCTAACAAATCAGCAAGTTTTGTTGATATTATCTTCCACAAAATATTAGCATATCTTATTATTTACTAGAGGCCCAGTGCACGAATTCATGCATGGGTGGGATCCAGCCGGCCTGGCCATAATGAGGGCCATTGGGGCCAGGCCAGCCAGGGGGAGGGGCTGCTGGTGGTTGGCCTGCCAGCCCCACCCCCAGCTTGAACTCCCGGTTGAACTCCCGGTCGAGGGGACAATTTGCATATTAGCCTTTTATTATATAGGATATTATAATGTCTGTCTTTCTTCCAGTGCCCCTTTACACCTACTTGTTTTGCAACCAGTGCAATTCATATGCACCTTCATCCTTCCTCCATTTGCCTGGCTAATATATTTTATTTAGTTTTTACAGAGAGGAAGGGAGAGGGAGAAGGATAGAGACTTAGAAACATCAATGAGAAAGAAACATGGATCAGCTGCCTCCTGCACACTCCCTACTGGAGATGTGCCCACAACCAAGATACATGCCCTTGACCAGAATCGAACCTGGGACCCTTCAGTCCGCAGGCTGATGCTCTATCCATTGAGCCAAACCAGTTAGGGCTTCCTGGCTAATTTCTATCGCTCTTTCATGACTCAGCACAGATATCCTCTTCCAAGAAGTCCTACCTGAAACACCAACTTTGTGTCAGGCAACTCTTCATACCAGGTGACTTCTTCAGTAATATTTATCACACTTTATTCATAATGACTTTTAAAGTAGAGGATACTGTGTGAGGAAAGGGGCCATGGTTATCTAACTTGCACATGTAATAATAACACCATAGGATTTTTGGTAAAGATAATATGAGATCTACTATAAATCACTCACATATTTTAATTTTTTTTCTATCCTCATCTCCAGTGCCTTGTGTACCATCTGGCAATAAGTGTTCACTAAATAATTATTGTTGACTATATTAAACTTCTCCATTAATTATCATCATGGGCACTTAACTAGGATTTGGATTTAAATATGATATGGATGTTAATTAATTTAGCACAGTATTTTTATTACTTGTCAATCCAGAGAGGAATTTTTAAAAAAATGAATGTTTGTATGGGTTTTTAAAATTTATAATTTGAGTGGCATTTAACAACAGTATTTCTGAAAAACACTCATTAGTGAACAAAAATAAGGAACATATGAGGTTGTTTTTTTTGCTTAACCCTTCACCCTTTTCACCCAGCCCCCAAAACCCTTCCCCTCTGACAGCTGTCAGTCTGTTCTCTGTATCTATGAGTCTGTTTCTCTTTTGTTCATCAGTTTATTTTGTTCATTAGATTACACATATAAGTGAAATCATATGGTATTTGTCTGTCTCTTTCTGGCTTATTCACTTAGCATAATACTCTCCAGGTCCATCCATGCTGTCACAAGACAAATATTCCTTCCAGAATTATTTTTTATGGCCAATTAGTATTCCATTATGTAAATGTACCACAGCTTTTTTATCTACTCCTCTACTGATGGGCAGTTGGGCTGCTTCCAAATCTTGGCTATTGTAAATAATGCTACAATGAACATAGGGGTGAATATATTCTTCTGAATCAGTGTTTCAGGTTTCTTCAGATATATTCCCAGAAGTGGAATTGCTGGGTCATAAAGTAGCTCCATTTTTAATTTTTAAAATAAATTCCATATAATATAAAGATGGTATATTATAGAAGTATACACCTGAAACCTATTTAATTTTATTAACCAATGTCACCTCAATAAAGTCAATACAATTTTTTAAAAAAGAACATAGGGAATGGAGTTCCATTGAGGTTTAAAGGTGAAAAAGAAATGGGAATATCAAATTAAAAAGTGGAGAAAGAATTGAATAGAAATGTCTTCAAAGAGGATACATACTAGTAAATGACCAATAAGCACATGAAAAGATACTCAACATCATTCATCATTAGAGAAATGCAAATCAAAACCAAATGAGAGGAGGAACCAAGATGGCGGCATAGGTAAACACCTGAACTTGCTGCCTCGCACAACCACATCAAAACTACAACTAAAAGACAAAATGGATAGCATCCAGAACCACAGGAAGGCTGGCTGAGTGGAAGTTCTACAACTAGAAGGAAAGAAAAAAGCACATTGAGACTGGTAGGAGGTGCGGAGGTGCAGAAGTGCGGAGGTATGGAGGCGTACGAAACTGGCTGGCAACTGGGTATACTGTTGTCTTTTTCAATCGGGAGGGAGACACAAGCTCCCATTTGCTCTGAACTCCAGTTCCGGGTGGGACTCTGGGGACCCAGACTCATATGGGGAGAAACTGGACTGTCTGGCATTGGACTGGAACACGAGGGCGGCTTTCTCTCAGAGATGCTCACAGCGATCATTGTTCCGGCACGAGGCCACGGGACACAGAGACCTAGGGACAGGGCAGGGCTGATGGTCAGCCATTGCTATTTGTTCCACCCTGGTGATTCCCTGAGACCCCGCCCCACCCAATTTACAATCCCACCCAAGCTGTACACAGAGGCTTTTGCATATGAATAGCCTGACCTTTTGCAATATAAAACCTAACAAACTGCAGCTGGATCAGAGAGCCCCAGAGCTTCCAAAAGAAGGCCCAAGGCTTGACAGCAGCCTGCATTGCTTCACAGCTGGGCCTCATCTGGGCACCTCCAAACCCCAAACAAAGAGGGAGAATCTGAAGATCT
>NW_005369894.1:653381-660366 GCF_000412655.1 Myotis brandtii
CTTCAAGCGTACCAACATCCGAATTATAGGGGTGCCAGAAGAAGAGAGAGAGCAAGATATTGAAAACTTATTTGAAGAAATAATGACAGAAAACTTCCCCTACCTGGTGAAAGAAATAGACTTCCAAGTCCAGGAAGCGCAGAGAACCCCAAACAAAAGGAATCCAAAGAGGACCACACCAAGACACATCATAATTAAAATGCCAAGAGCAAAAGACAAAGAGAGAATCTTAAAAGCAGCAAGAGAAAAACAGTCAGTTACCTACAAGGGAGTACCCATACGACTGTCAGCTGATTTCTCAACAGAAACTATGCAGGCCAGAAGGGAGTGGCAAGAAATATTCAGAGTGATGAATAGCAAGAACCTACAACCAAGATTACTCTACCCAGCAAAGCTATCATTTAGAATTGAAGGTCAGATAAAGATCTTCACAGTTAAGGAAAAGCTACAGGAGTTCACCGCCAAATCAGTATTATATGAAATACTGAAGGGTATTCTTTAAAAAGAGGAAGAAGAAGAAAAAGGTAAAGATAAAAATTATGAACAACAAAGTGATAACAAATACATATCTATCAAGTGAATCTAAAAATCAAGTGAATAAAAAATTCTGATGAACAGAATAAACTGGTGAATATAATAGAATCAGGGGCATAGAAAGGGAGTGGACTGACAATTCTCGGGGGGATGAGGGTGTGGGCGGTACGGGAAGAGATTGGACAAAAATTGTACACCTATGGATGAGGACACGGGTGGGGGGGTAAGGGCATGCGGTGGGGTGGGAACTGGGTGGAGGTGGGCTATGGGGGGAAAAAAGAGGAACAACTGTAATAATATGAACAATAAAGATTTATTTTTTAAAAGAAGCAATACCGCTTCTTAATGGCTATGATCAATTAGAAAGCAATAACAAGTTTTAGCAAAGATGTGGATAAATTAGAATCCTCATGTATTGCTAATGGGATTGTTAAACAGTGTAACTGGTTTGGAAAAGTGTTTGGCAGTTTCTCAATATTTCCCAGCAATTCTACTTTTACTATATACCCAAGAGAAAATATTTTACACAAAAACTTGTACACAGATATTTATAGCAGCATTATTAATCACAGCCAAAAGGTAAAATAATTTAAAAAGTACATTAACTGAGGAATGGATAAACAAAATATGGTATAGCCATTCGATGGGATATTTTTTAGCTATAAAAATCAATGAAGTAAGGATACATGCTACATTGTGGATGAAGCTTAAAAGCATTATCCTAAGGGACAGAAGCCAGACACAAGTGGTGATGTATTGTATTATTCTATTTATATGAAATGTCCAGAAAGGCACAACTATAGAGACAGAAAGTAGATGAAAAATAAAAGAAAAAAATAAATAGATAGAATTTGGTTTTTTGTTCACCTGGAGGGGGAGAGGGAGGATAAATGAAAGTATTATGTAAAAAATACTGTGAATGTCTTTCATACACAATCTCAATTGTTTTCATGAACTTTTAATTGCTTGAGATTAATAGGTTGTAATAATTACAGAATCAATGAGCTAAAAATAAATTTTATTTCTGGGAGTCTTCTTAAGGAAAGATCAATATTCAAATTGATCTTCTGAGGATAACATGTCAATGTGAGTAATTCAAAGCCTTTTGCTATAGCACTTTGTAGTTCTGAAGTGCGATGTGCTTTGATCCTTTTGCAACAGAGATATTCCATTCCTGCCAAAGAAGAGCTATCTCTTCTTAAATTATACATGTTCATGCAGTGTTATGATATTCTTTATGGAACAATGCTACATCTTTAGCTTTGACAGGATAAAAATTTCATGTACTAAATTGTGTATGAGTCTATGTACTTGTGTCTGTCTGTGTGTGTGCAATAATTAGTTGGTGTCCTAATTATTTCCAGTGGTGTTCAAGAATTGTTGTTTCCATTCTATTTTTGTTTTGCGTATAATGACCTCACAGATTTTAAAAAATATATTTTTATTGATTTCAGAGAGGAAAGGGGAGAGAGAGAGAGAGAGAGAGAGAGAGAGAGAGAGAGAGAGAGAGAGAGAGAGAGAGAGAGAGAGAGAGAGAGAGAGAGAGACATCAATGATGAGAGAGAATCATTGATCTGCTGCCTCCTGCAAGACCCCTACTGGGGATGGACCCCATGCCTGGGTTTGTGCCCTGACCGGCAATTAAACCATGACCATCTGGTTTATAGGTCTATGTTCAACTACCAATATTTTTATATATTTATTTGAGTTAAGAGTATTAGAAACAACCCCCAAACCCAGTAGAGTATGACAATTCACATGTTGCTCTCTGCATGGTCTGCATCCCAAATCAGCATTCTCAGAATTTAATTGCCTTATGTGGTATTGCCTTTTGTCCACAATTTGGTAATTGTAGTCATAAATGTTATCATGGTTATTGCATCTAAAGGGATGGGAGATTTCTGGATTTAAATGACAAAAATATTTGTGAGCTAAGGTTCAGTAAATGGAGACAAAATACTTGAAGTGAAAACAGACAAAGAATTTGAAAAAATGGGAAAAATGTCATGGATTTGACCACATCACAAAGTTTCTTAACCTCAGCTCAATAAAGTAATATAAAAATCTAAAGACAAATAAAATATATGAACTTGGAAATTAAAAAAAAAATTAATGCAGGTTAAAGAAAAAATGGCAACAGTGGAATTATAGGCTATTAGGAAATGAATGATGACGAGAGCACTATATACATCATGTACTTTTAGGACACTGCCAGAGTGGTCTTCAATGCACTTATTAGAATAAACAAATGTTTGTAAATAATGAATTAATCATTACATTCAAAAACATGTAAAGAGAATTAAATAAGGGAATTAAAAAAGATTAAAGAGGATACTGTGCATGCTTTCTACCAATACTTTGAAAGTCTGAATGGGGTTTATTCTAAGAGTTAATGATTGTACACTTTCAATAATTTATTAATATAATTTCCTACATTATTAAATTAAAAGAGAAAAAGGATATTGTAGTCAACTCAACAGGTACCGAAAAATCGTTACAAGAGTTCTTAGCTAATTGCATATGAAAAATAAATTGTATAAATAAATTGTTGAAAGAAGAAAGAACAACTATTATTTTTTAAACATTTGATTATCTAATACTTAAATCTACAGTCTGCGGTGTTTACCTATGCCGCCATCTTGGTCTCTCCTTCGAGAAAAAGGATATTGTAGTCAACTCAACAGGTACCGAAAAATCGTTACAAGAGTTCTTAGCTAATTGCATATGAAAAATAAATTGTATAAATAAATTGTTGAAAGAAGAAAGAACAACTATTATTTTTTAAACATTTGATTATCTAATACTTAAATCTAAGGAATTTAATGAAAAATCTCTTAGAACTAATTAGAGTGTTTAGAATAAACCATAAATCATTGAGAACTTCATAAAATAATTAGGAATAAACCTTAGAAATGTTAATGCCTTTAAAAGAAAACTATGATGCATTCCTGAAGGATATTCAAAGAGCAAATGAGATGGTTCTATATTCCTAGATGTGACAAGTCAATAAAATATACATTTCAGTTCTTCTAAGATTCATCATGTGTTCATTGCAATCTTTTATTTAATGTTAAAAGCTAATTTAGAAGGGAAAGTGTACAAGAGTAAGACTATTTGAGATGTCAGATTATGGCCTTCTTGTGATTCTTAGAAGATTGGGGGATTTAGGTCTGAAACAGAAAATATATAAGATGGGACTACAATATTTTGTTGTGCCAGGAAGCAAAGAACCTATCAAAGACTAATGAGTCTTGTCAAAAGGATACAGAAGCTAACATGAAGGGTTTCTCATTGAATAAAGGTGGTTCAATTTAAGCATATAAAAGAATAATTAAGCTTAATTGATAAAAGGGTATTGAATATATGAAAATCTATAAGCTCATGATATGTAAGACAAAGTTAAAGTGAAAAAGGAAAAAAAATAAATATTAATTGAACACCACTGGAAATAATTCCGGCACCATCTAATTGTTGAAAATAATAGCAACTAAAAGGAAAGAATTGACAATTTACCTTGCCTTTTTTGTACCCACTGCATTGCAAAATAATCAGGTAGCACTAGTTTATGAGTATGAGGTATTCTTTATAGAAATATTTTAACTAACAATGTGGAATGAATGATAAAATTAGAAAGTCACTCTTTTGCAGTCTCTAATGAAATCATTGATGCAGACAATGTTTATTATTGGAGGAAACCATTAAAACTTTGGTTCTCAAATTTTAATATGCATGAGATTCTTTGGGGGAACTTTTTAAAACACAGATGTTGGGCTTCATCCCCAGAGGTTCTGGTTTGTTATGTTTAGGGTATAGTCAAGAATATGCATTTGTAATAAATTTCCAAGTGATGGGGATGCTGCTTGTCTAAGGACTGCAATTTGAGAACCTCTGCATTAGATAAAATTTTGGTGGGGAATTTCAGAATGGAAAAATCAGGCTGTCATCACTTGAATCTACTCATCAATCAGCATTACTAAAGTGGGGCAGACAGATATTATGGGCCTCCAGATCTTATGCAAAATGAAATACATGGTATTCAAACAGTATTAGACAGGGTTCTCCAGAGAAACAGAACCAGGAAATGGAGGGTTGGGGTGGGGCTGAGGAGAGAAAAGAGAAGAGATTGATTTTAAGGAATTGGTTCATGTGATCGTGCAGACTAACAAGGCCAAAATCTTCAGTGTAGGGCAGCAGTGAGGAGACCCTGTCCAAAGGCAGTCTGCTGGTAGAAGTGATTCTATCACCTCTTTTTTGGGGGAGGTCTATTTTTTGTTGTTGTTTTTCTATTAAATTCTTCAACTGATTGGATGAGGCCCACTCATATTATTGAGGATAATTTGCTTTTCTCAAAGTCTACTGATTTTGCCCTAGCCGGTTTGGCTCAGTGGATAGAGCGTCGGCCTGCGGACTGAAGGGTCCCAGATTCGATTCTGGCCAAGGACACATGCCTGGGCTCAATCCCCAGCAGGGGTCATACAGGAGGCAGCTGACCTATGATTCTCATCATTGATGTTTCTATCTTACTCTCCCTTTCCCTTCCTCTCTGAAATCAATAAAGAAAAAAAAAGTCTACTGATTTTAATGTTAATCTCACCTTAAAGTACTTTTACAGAAACATCTAGAAAAATGTTTAATCAAATTTCTGGATACTAATGCCCTAGCCAAGTTGATACATAAAAGTAACTATCACATGAATATAAAGTGCTCTTGCTAAAGAAGTTGACCCTGAATCCAATCAAGCTACCAGAGGTAACTTTTATTTTTTTCTAAAAGAAATATGAGAGAAAGAAGAAAAGGTTAAATGGGAAAACAAAGAGTAGAAATGCTTAGGTTTTTTCAACATGCCAGTGGTATTGAGGGAGGGAGGGAGGAAAAGGGAGGGGACTGCTCTAGACCAAAAGAGATTTAAGAGACATAACAACCAAATATGATAAATTGAACTTCTTTGGATCTTATTCAAACAAATCAATTGTAAAATGAAGTTTTTGAAACTATTGAAGGCATTTGTTTATGGAATAGAAATTTCTAAGAAATGAAGTTTTTGTTAATGTCAATAGATGTTATGGCATTTGCGATTATGTATGAAAATGACTTTTTCTATGATAAAAAGTATACTCTGAAAAACATAAGCATATAAAGACAAAATCTGTAGAATCTGCTTTAACATACTTCAGCAAAGGAAAAATGAACTAAAAGGGGGATAGATAAAGCAAATATGGCAAAAACTTGAAAACTTTTTAATCTGATGTTGTGGATGGGAATTCACTACTATTTTTTCCTTCATATTTGGAAATTTTCATAATAAAAATTTTAAAAGTACCTTCTGCAAGAACAATAATAGATGGGCTTCTGGATATCCAAATACATCTACATCATTGAAACAATGTGGTTTTGACTTAGAGATGGGACGATCAGTAGAAATATAGTCAAGAAAGAGACATATTTGTGTAGAAAATTTAGTTTCATTTTGGGTAAGTAGAATAAAGAATCCTATATAATATAAGCCTAATATACCAAGTGTCCGGTCTTCTGGTTGCCCGGTCAACCAATCAAAGCGTAATATGCTAATGATATGCTATGGCCACTCAACTGCTCACTATGACATGCACTGACCACCAGGGGGCAGACAGTTGACTGGTCGACCAGTCACTATGACATGCACTGACCACCAGGGGGCAGACGCTCCAACCAGTAGGTTAGCTTGCTGCTGGGGTCTGGCTGATTGGGACTGAGCGAGACAGGCCGGACCCGCCCTGGAGCCATCCTGCGTTGCTCCCTGGCCCTGATCATGCACAGGTGGGGTCCCTTGGCCTGGCCTGTGCCCTCTTACAATCCGGGCTAAGGGAACCCCTCCCCCCCGAGTGCACAATTTTCATGCACAGGGCCTTTAGTGGATTATATAATAAGTGATGTTAGAACAATTGAATGTCCTCTTAGAAAATAAAATTTAAACAGAACTAGGAAGTAGGTCTGAAATTTAAACTTCTGAATAATTAAATGATGTCATACATGTAAAGCATTAACAAAAGAAATGGAGAATGTTTTGCCATAAAAGACAAAGGATTAAGAGTTGTATACATGTGGCACTCCTGCAGAGATAAGAATAAGTGAAATTAAAATTAATCAAAGGAAAAATATGCAAAATCTGGATAGACAGTTCACAAAATAAGAACTAAAAATGTATGAAGACAAATTGAAATCTTTTAATAAACATTTGAAAAGATGGTCAACCTCATTTTTAACCTGAGAAATTTAAATTAATACAAAATAGTCCTCACCTATCAGATTGTAAAAAAATTAGAAGCCCAGGCAATGTCCAGTATTGATGGTACAGGGAATTATGCAGCCTCGTATACTGTTTTTATTGTTATGTAAATTTATCTTTTTTTCTTTATTGATTAAGGTATTATATATGTGCCCTTATCCCCCCATTGTCCCCCCATCCCCCACT
>NW_005369894.1:660791-685597 GCF_000412655.1 Myotis brandtii
GCGGGCCGGATAAATGTTTTCGGCGGGCCGCATGTGGCCCGCGGGCCATAGTTTGAGGAATTCTGATTGCTTGAAAGTGCCAAGCTTTTGGCTTGATTGAAGAACAAACATTCTCTAAACTGTTGAATACAAGGACTAGATCTTTTCACCCTAATACACAGTCTCTTTGGGGTTCATAGGCAACATGGGAAATCAGACTATTTTTCTGATGTCAGGACAATATAGTGAGTAGTACCCCAGTGCGCTAGAGCTGGTTCAAACTGATTATGACTGTCAATTTATTGCTTTAAATTTTTTTTTTCTAATTAAGTGATGCCTGTTGTTTGCTTAATTTTGATCATGGTGGAGTATTTACATCATGAACATCAGCAAATACTACACATAACTTAATTCTTTTGGTTTATTAGAGAGCTGATTTACCAGCACACCATTGGTTAATACATTTCAAGCTTATATCTATAGAAAATATTTTGCCCAAGTTTAAATAGATTATAGAAAAACTTTTCCCCAGAAAAGACAAAAAGAATGATGATATTGCTTTCACTATTTTTTGGGAAAGTATAAATTTTTTTATTTTTTTCTTTATTGATTAAGACATTACATTTGTGTCCTTATCCCCTCATTTCCCCCAACCCCACTCATGCCCTTACCCCCCTGGTGTCTGTGTCCATTGGTTAGGCTTATATGCATGCATGCAAGTACTTTGGTTGATCTCTCCCCCTTACCCCCACCCTCCCCTACCTCCCCTCTGAGGTTTGACAGTCTGATCGATGGTTCTCTGTCTCTGGATCTGTTTTTGTTCATCAGTTTATGTTGTTCATTATATTTTTTTGGAGCGGGCAACTTGCCAGTTCCTTTCAAACAATTAAAAAAGCAAACTCATCGATCATGAAGTTCTACATGTAGCAATCCATTAGTTATTAAATAATTTTACATGTTATTAGTTAACAAATTAGAAATCCACTATACTAATAACCCATCATCAATAACCAAATAAATTTTGATACTTCATTGCCATGAAGTATTATATAACATTTAGAAGGAAGAATGAAATAGATCTATATTTATTGACAAGGAAATGTCCTTGACATTTAAGCAAGTGAAAACAGTAACAAATTATACTCTGTGGTATGCACTGTGTTAAAGGCTACCCTGACCACATGCGTCTGTACTTGCACTTTAGCATCTAACAAGAAAAGGCCTTCCTCACTTCATCCCAAACAAGATTTCTTTTACTTCTTGAGGGCAGTGCAGGCTGATTTGTGTTTTGTGATTTATGTATAGAGACTTAGCTGCTGTTGATTCTGTCCTTACTTTTAGGGCAAATGGATCTAATTAAGTTGACTGTCAAAACTCCTAAACCAGCATTCAGTGTGGTCACACATTGGATGGAGTGTGTGTGGGAGACCCTTGCATTGTCGAATGGCTCCGCGTGCATGTGCAGGGCTAGAATGAAGATCTTTCAGCGAGCAGTGCATATCCTCTCCAAATTTTAAGAGTCATAAAGGTTTCATTATTGAGTAGGCGAAAGGCAAGGATTTCTTGTAGTACTTCAACTTTAGTGACAACCTAGAAAGGAAGAATTTAATTTAGAAGGTCGAACTGTATCTACTCTCTAGGATTTTTCCTCATAGGTCATTTTTTAATATCTCATTCCCTCTCTGTCAAGCTTGATAGAGCTTGATGGAGCTTGCTTTATGAAATTTCAAAACTGTAAAAAGCTCTTCTTATAAATAATAATGTTATACTTGTTACTTTGCTCTCTTCATTGAAAAATGACATCCTAGGGAATCATGTTTACTTTGCTTAGTTTTAGTAATTTGAGCAATTTTATATAGTATCTCATGATCCAGATAACAGTAATTAGAAACATTTGTTTATGTTTCAAATGTCATTTTTCAGTTCTCCCAAAACTTAGTTTTAAATACCTAAACCTTTGAAGTGAGGAAACACTGGGTGAGTGTTTTAAATATTGATGCTTTGACAGGTCCCATATGACTAATGATAATAGTTTTTAGAATAATTTGAAATATAAGTTATAATCAGAAAATTATATTTATTTCAGTAAAGTTTTTGAGCATCTTTTGTTTCCTTGTGAATTTTGACCTCAGGTCACTTTGGAAATGCATAGTGCATCTTCAGATATTGCTCTACATGTTTGAATAGGCATTTATTCTCAGGTGTTCTATCTTCTCTGGCATATAAAATTATAGGCTTCTTATATAATATCAAAAAAGTAGAAAGCTGTGGGAGTTACACAATTTCATTATGTCAAGCAGAACTACATTACAGCTTACTGTTTGTTCAAGTTAAAAATACATTTGATGAAATTGCTGGAGAAATTCAAGCACAATTATGTCAAAAAGAAAAAGAACTGAGTGCGATTACCTAAAATTTTTTGAGTGGTAGCAGTATTTTATATTAAAACATTCCTTTCCCCCCAAATTTTTTGCACATAGATTTTTATAAAATAACTAGAGGCCCAGTGCATGAATTCATGGATGGGTGGGGTCCCAAGGGGAAATAGGGGGGCCAGGACCACCCTCTGGGTGGGTGGTGGGACACCTTTGCTGGCCTGGGATCTGGATCCATCCTGCCAACATTCGCACTGGTTGTCAGGAGCCACCTGGCGGCCGCTTTTATATTGTTCCTTGCAGAGAGTCTAGGGAGGGGAAGTGGCCACGGTGGGTGCCCAAGGCCGACTTCTAGGAGGCCAGCAGCGCTGTCGGGATCGTGCTGGTGGTGCTGGTCCATCAGTGCCTGGCCCGTTCTCCGGAGATTGGACCTGCAGGACTACTGAGGGGGTGAGTGGCTGCCGCCAGGCTGGTGGGCCATTAGGACCAATCGGTCAGCTGAGTGGTGCTCCTGCTGTGGGAGAGCACTGACGACCACGGGGCAGCTCCTGTGTTGAGAGTCTGCCTCCTGGTGGTCAGTGCGCATCATAGCTACAGGTCGACTGGTTGTTCGGTCGCTTAGGCTTTTATATATAGAGATTGTTTGTGATAAGATAGCATATTCTTAATCAGTGACTGCCCAAAAACAGCTTCATAAAATTTAAAATGTTACTAAACACAAATCTGCATATGTGATACAGACCATCCTTATTTTAGAAAATAGGAATTCAAATGAAATTTTAACTTTTTGTTACATGTTTAAGCTGGTGTACATACATTCACTTATGCAACAGACGTTCTGGAATTGTGTTGATGCTCTTATTTGCCATCTGAGTAGAAGTGGCCATCTGCCTTGGAGCACAGGGTACAAGAATTTTCAAAAGACCCATCCATAGGTTTTAGCTCCTGATACTGAGAATTTTAAATTATCTGGTCAGCGTATGAGTGGAGTTTAAATCTGGGTGCATGATTTTCTTTCATTGATTGTGTCAAAAAGTGGCTATAAGCGGGCAGTACATGGGCCAGATACAATCTGCAAAGGTGTTTTATTGAGCCAACAACATGTTTTTTCACCCCAGAGCAGACATTTAAAAATATGGAGATTGCACAGAAAAATCTGGATTTAAGGGTTTTCTTAAAAATCCAAAGGAACTGGCCCTCACACTCACTATTCCTTGGCAGCCAGTGCCCGAAGTAGGTTGCCTCTCTTCTGTGGATCCTCAGCCCTTCCATTCACTACAGTCATCTCCACTCTGTTGTCTTCCTGTCACAGAGGCTGAGTATCAGTTACCACTCATCCTTGAAATTGAACATCATGCCTCATAATTCAGAAATACTTAGCAGAAACTATGTCTCTAGCAAATGTCAGAAAACAAAAGATAGAAATGACCAAGTTTCAAGATAAATGTGTTGAAATAATATAAAGTGATCCACTTTACCAATTTTTGTTTATTTTCCATCAGTTCTCATAGATATTTTAAAAATACCTGCATTGACATATAATTCATATACTATAACCTTCAGTTGTTTAAAATTGATAATTCAATGGTTTTCATTATATTCACAGAATTGTGCAGCCATTACCGGTATCTAATTTTGGAATATTCCATCACTTACAAGAGAAACTTTATTATCATTATCAGTTTTTATAGACATTTAAAAGTGGAACCTAATAAACAAAATAATAGGCTTTAGTGCATAATCCAGATTTTATTTCAAAATTTAAGAAATATGAATTTCATGTCTCATGAACAACTGTTTTGTCCTATCTTTATGTATAGTACTTCATATTTTATAACTAAGCCTCTCATCTTCTCACCAAAATATTGATTTGAGGGGAAAAAGCAGAGCCAAAAAATCGTGTACATGGTTCAGATCATTCTAAATATACTTTCATAATTTGGTGGAGATGTATCCCTTTCTCTGTGATATGGTGATGACAAATTGAAGGAATCTTTGTTGTTTTTGTCCAAGTTCTACATTTTTTTATTGTTGACTAGAGGCCCAGCGCACAAAATTTGTGCACGGGTACAGTTCCTAGGCCTGGCCTGCGATCAGGGCCATCTTCCCCAGCTGCACACAGCTGGCCCCGCCCCCCGCCACCACCCACCCCCAGTTCCCTTTCGTCATTGGTTGATCATTGCCTGACAGCCAGGGGAAGGGACCAAGAGGTACGCTGTTCCCACCCGCTCGCTGGCCCCGCCCCCACAGCGGGTGGCCATCAGGTGATCAAAGCCTGCCAGCTGGGGAAAGGGACCAAGAGGGCGTCAGTGCGTCTCATAGTGACTGGTCCAGTGGTCATTCTGGTCATTTTGCTGTTAGGGTCAATTTGCATATTACCTTTTTATTATATAGGATAGAGGCCTGGTGCATGGGTGGGGGCCGGCTGGCCTGCCCCGAAGGGGGCCCCAGTGGGGCCAGCCTGGGCAAGGTTTGCAGGCCAGCCATGCCCCCATTGAGGTGGGGGTCCCCACTGGGGGAGGGGCTGGCCTGGGTGAGGCACCACGGGCAGTTTGCAGGCTGGCCACACCCCAGGCTTTGTCAGGAAGGACGTCTAGAAGACGTCCAGTCTAATTAACATATTATCCTTTTATTAGTGTAGATAGTATTACAGATATCTCCCATTTTCCTAGGTCTTTACTACCCTATTGCCAATGACCATGGGCTATGCATATAAGCATATAAATATTAAGTGCTGAAGAAGTGTTCAACAATCATACTTAACCCTTTGTACACTGTTAATCCAACAAGTTCTCTTTAAAGTACTAGCCTCAGTATGAGATGCTGTCTCAATGGAATAGAACTGTTGTTCTCTTATCACTACTTCGGTTGCCCTTTGCAGGGCAATGTGGCTTCTAGCTGTTGAGGAGACCATATGCTCTCAGAAAGCTCTTATTTGCATGGGAGTAGTTTTAAATAAGCCCACATCAGTTGTTATACACTTCAGTTGTTATACACTTGGGCTGCTCATTAAAATCACTTGGGAAAATTTTTAAGAACCCTATGCTTTCCCATTCCCAAGACTTATTTCATTTCTTTAGGTGCCATCTGATATGGGCATGCTTTAAAAGCTCCCAGGAGGTTTTAAGGTACAGCCAAGTAACTCACTGCTAGGCTGGATAGGATAATTAATTATTTTCCGTGGGAACTGGCCTGATGGCCTGGTGGTTTCGTTATGGATTTTGAGGACTCAGGAAAATAGAGAAGACCCATTGTATAAAAGACCCCAGTAGAATTTTAGGGAAAGGAATTGTGCTGCTTTTTAACTCCATTTGAGTTTGAGCCTTAATGTAATTAAACACGCCATTTACTCATGCCACAAAGGTGTATTGAGCATCTATGATGTGCCTGGCACTGTGCCACTATGAAGATAAAATGGGGCACAAGATAGCCATATAGCTGCCATTGTGAGACTTGGAGCCAAATCAAGAAGAAACAAGTTACCAAACAGGCTTCATACAGTGCCCTGGGGAAGGTATCTACCCAGAATAAGAGGAAAGGGGATGTCAAGGAAGGCAGTGAAGTTTAAGCTGAAAACTGAAGGGTGAATAGGGCTTGTCCAGATAAGATGGTAGGAAGAGAGAGCATTCTGAGGAAATAAGATCCTCAAAGGCCAGAAGCAAGAGATTATGGGTGCATTTCACAGAACAGAGAAGTTCAGTGATGCTTAGGAAGGTTAGGAGAGTTAGATGAGGTTGAACAGATAAACAGATCTGAGGATTATAGTCTTGTCATTATCCATGCAAGCAATGGTTGAATTCTTGCTACAACACTGAGAATAGATCGAGAAAGGAGGCAAGAGTGAAGATAGAAAAAAAAAATGCTGAAGCAGAAATCCAGGTAAGAGATGATGGTAGTGGCTTCAGTTACACAAGTAGAATTGGAGAAGAGTAAACAGGTTTTGAGAACAGGAGTCAGTTATTGGGTATTTGGAGACAAAAAAGGAGATGGGTGCAAGGATTACATCCGTATTTTGGTATGGGCAGTATGGCCAAATTAAAATAAGAAACTTGGGAGGAGAAACACAAGAAGAAGTTGGTAGGTTTGGTTATAACTATATCCCATCTAGGGCTTCTGTGAACAGAACAAATGAACGGTGTCATGGGTAGCAGGTAATACAAATCTAAAGCTCATGGCAGATGTCAGGACTAGGGGAGTATAAACAGTTATAGGATAATTAAACCAGGAGAACATCTAACCTCATCCAGAAAGTGAGAAGAGAGGGAAGTCTGTGTTTGGAAGTTTCAGGAATAAACGAGGTTGTGAATCCCTTTCCAGTACATTGCACATCAGTATAACTAGGCTACCGTTCTGGCTTTGCCATTGCCATGGGCCAGTGATCTAATTGTTCTCATTTCATTTTCCTCATCCATTCCAGGAGAAGCACTTGCCTCCACCTAACTCATAGGTTAGTGGTAGTGATCTACCTAAGATGTCTGTGTTCTAATCCCTGGCACCTGTGAATATGGTAGGCTTCATGGCAAAAGAGAATTAAGCTTGCAGATGGAATTGGAGTAGCTGATCATCTGACTTTAAAATTTGGATGCTATCCTGGATTTATCTTGGTAGGTGCAAGCAACCTTCAAAATGTAGAGGAGAGAGGGGAAACACAGGACCAGAGAAATGGCAGCATGACAAGAACTTGGCCTAACTTTACTGGCTTTGAAGATGGGGGGATGGGTCCTGAGACAAGGAATGCCGGCTGCCTCTAGAAGCTGGAAAGGCAAGAAAACCGATTCTCCCTTGTGGACTCCAGGAGAAACACAGCTTGCTGGCACCTTGATTTGAGCTCACTGAGACCCATTTTGGACTTCTGATGTCCAGAGCTCTCAGAGAATAACTGTACGCTGTTTTAACCCACTGAGTTTCTGGTACCACAGCAATAGAAAGCTAAAACAAGTATTGGGCAAATAAAATCAAATTATGGATATGAAATAGTTGTAAAGTCAGCAAATGGGTGTACAAATAGACAAGCTTATGAGAGCACGTTCATGAGTTTCTCTACTAATTTCAGTGACAGATGTTTAGCATTAGTTGGTCCAGATGTGATTGCTTTTAACATTAGACTCTTAGCAGTTACTAAGTAACAGGAAAAATGATCAGAAGACAAATGGCACATAAATACACAATTAACCATGATAATTCTGGTATTGAGATATCGGTGGAGGACTGTCCACATTCAGAACCTCCTTTCCACTTGGCTGGGGTGTGACTATACCTGCAACCTGTGTCTAAGATGGGCATGGGCCTCGAAATTAGCAAAATTCATTGAGCCTCTGGTGTTAACTCGCCTGTGGAGGTGTTGAGAAGAGATTATATATGTAATCAATCCCTTTCTCCTCTCCACTCCTAACCTCAACCAGTTTCTCCTCCCACCAAACATATAAGGACACCCAGTTTCAGGTGGGTTTAGAACAGCCAGTAAAACAACCTCAAGTACTTCTGATAGATCATCTTAAGAGATTTGGGTGTGTTTTTAAGGAATATTAAAGAAGCTTTCTATTCTAGTAATTTTTAAAAGCCCATATGATCTAAAGAAATATGTTGCAGATGGTGATACAGGCCTCAAGAAAGGCACAAAGAGCAGGAGTGGCTGAGCCTGGCATGCCTTCTGTCTCAGGAGGGCTCAGGCCAGCAGATCACAGAATCGGGGGCAAGGCAGGGCGGGGCAAGGTCAGGCTGTGGAGAGTGAAGTAAATAGACTGAGCTTTGGGAACTGGACTGAAGAAGACTCTGAAGAGAAAATTTTGACATGTTATGAATAGTCAACTGGTGGTAAGTTCTGTGCCATCCATGGTCAGTATCTATCAGCTCTGTCTAACCCAGGGGTGGGCAAACTTTTTGACTCGAGGGCCACAATGGGTTCTTAAACTGGACCGGAGGGCCAGAACAAAAGCATGGATGGAGTGTTTGTGTGAACTAATATAAATTCAAAGTAAACATCATTACATAAAAGGGTACGGTCTTTTTTTTTTTTTAGTTTTATTCATTTCAAATGGGCCGTAGTTTGCCCAGGGCTGGCTAACCCCAGGTAGAGAGAAAGATAAAGATGATAGATTTTCTTCTTGAGTGTTTAACGGTGTATTTTCCTAATTACAAAACAAGGAATCTTCAAAATAGTCTGTTAGGTAAGTGAAGTGATTGTTATTCCCATTTTACAGATGAAAAAACAACTGAGGCACAGATTGATTTATGAATTCGGTCAAGGTCACATAGCTGGTAATGACAAGTAGAGTCACATGGCCTAGAGGCAAAGCCCTTAGCTGGGAATCCAGAGCATCTATCCGATAATAGCACTGCTCCAGCTCCAGATTTAGTGTCTGTGGCTGAATCTCTGGGAGGCAACTTGGCAAATCAAGATGCGGTAACTGATGTTGAGGGGATTACCTAGGCAAAGACCCCAGTATGGACAACAGGGATAAGATGCAGGCATCAGAACTGAGGGCATTGAGCACCCTGAGTGTGGAGAAGGCTGAGCAGCAGCACAGTCACAGTTGATGAACATGTTGGAATGTAGAGTACCAGCTTACCACCCCTCTACCCCTCCCAACTGCCCACTCTTCCCATGGGCATTCTTCTAAGTGCCTCCATCCAGAGACCAAGCATGAGAATCCTGGTGCTTGCCAGTACATGTCAGTCAGGCACAAGAAGCAAGTGTGTGTCATCAGCTGAATTGGGGAGCAAACTTTCCACTCAAACAAGAAAGAAACCAAAGGATTCAAAGTAAGAGGAAAGGGGGAGGGGGTAGGTTTCAAGCTATCAGTGGGATGGAAGGATGGAGGCTCTGTATCCCATTTCTCAAAACTCCTAACGAAAGGAAGAAGCCTTTTGTAAGAATTGTGCAAATTGAATCCAAAACCACATGTCTTCCCCTTTATAATACTGTTACTGTGGAAAGTTATTATATGTGTGTCTTAGAAGACTTTAAAATGGAAATAAACATTTTCCCCAAATCAGCTGTCATCATCAAAATGTGAATCTGTCTTACTGTTAGAAATTCTGAGTTAAAGAAGTTTCTATTTCTAAAACTAAATGCTGATGAAAGCTATACAGTCCAAAATAGAAATTTATCCCCCCTCAGCATAAACATCTGAAGTTTGAGTTATAGTTAGTTGGTCCAGTATTGCACAGAAAAGACATAACACACACATCAAGTGAGGATAAAGATACATCTTTGTTCTTTCTCTGAATTACAACTGTTCATCTTTCTTGAGTATTAAACTAAAGATCCACAAAAGATGCTATTTGCCTCCAAAGATTTATCACTTTTACTGGAAAATATGTCAGAGTATTGATGACAGGATTGGGAATTTTAACATCCACATTTTTGTTCAATTCGTGGAAAGTATTGTGAACAAGGTGTAGCCAACGTTGAATGACATGCTCCCCTTGTCACAACAGAGTTTGTAATAGTCTCATTTCCATGAAATTAAAGGAACACTTTTCCTTGTTCTCTTGGAGATGATACAAAACTGTGTTACATGTAAGACCATCTTTTAGTTAAATATTTCAGAGAGATAGATAAGGCTAATTTATTAAAAACAACAACAAATTGATAGAGCTTTATGGTATATGGGGAAAGTTCATTTGTAAAGAGCTTCATTGTGGTGTTTGTGTTTCATGGAAATGAAACTTAGTAGATTGGATGTGCTACGCTCTCATTTCTATCAGACTGACGTTCCATTGCAGATGATGGTGGTTTTAAATGTATTTAGTTTGCCATTTACTTTCTCAAATACATTGGGAATAAAATTGTGGAGCATATTTAGACAAGCTAAAAACCAGCACTCAAAGGCAGGGGAAGGACTACTTTCTAGCAGTCATTGAGTTAGATGTGGAAGCAAATATGGTGGCCCTAATCCCAGGGGCAGTCAGCCTTCTGCCCAGTCGGCTGCTCTTTTGCACTTTGAGTGGGAAACGGCAAGAAGTTACACTGAGCCTTGGCCTGAGGAATCCGGCCAGACGAATACGAGCCAGGAAATTCAGGGGGGTTATGTGCTGGAATTTGCCTAAATCTTACTGTAAAGAAGTAAGATTTCTTTCTTTCTTTTTTAAACCAAGAAAAGTAAAACTTTGAGAGACAATTTTTGTAGAATTACTCCCTATAAAGGGAGAAAAAATTCAGAATTCAAAAAATCAAAAGAAAAAAAAGCAAGAAAGCTTTCTAAAGTAAGCTTAAACTGCTAGTCCACTGGAAAAATTGTATGCCTTAATTTGCTACCAATCTCAGGGGTGTGATAACTGCATGAGAAGCCAAGCATATTTTCAGAACTTTTAGCTCTGAACAGTCCTCCTCAACCCCACCCGATGAGCAGGGCTTTCCTTCCTAGTCAGCATCCATTTAGCCCTGCACAGGCTGCGTAGGCTGGGAATGTTCTCCTGCTCTCTTAGAGTCATCTTAGTGAACCCGTATAACTGAGAGCATTTCTACTCCACCCTCAACCCTGTTCTAATTCCTTTTTAACATCTGGAGACATGGATTAATACATAACAGGTATTTCCTCACTGGATACACCATGCTTCTCACTGATAACAAATTGCTTTGGAGAGTACAGAAGAAATATAAAAGGTGATGCATCTCTGTCTGAAGGAGCCAGCTACTTATTTGAGGAAAGAACAGTGCACTTAAGTTATTGTTGCATAATAGAGGAAATTACATAAAACTGGCCATTTACATCTTGAAGAGCAAATGCTGTGAACAATATAGAGAGGATATTTGGAGAGTCGGGAAAGACTTTCTGGAAATGATAGTCCTTGAACTGGGCTCCGGGGGCTGGTGTAGAAGAATGGGAGGGACAGTTCAGCTAGGGGAATCCCAGTGCACTGGGACATGTGAGCACAAGGAGTTGGCTAACTGTGGACATAGGGGCATTGGATTTGATCGCCTGGATGCACTGCCAATACCTACTAAGCATGGTGTCCTTAGACAAATTCCTTCAATTCCAAAGGCTTAGGTTTCTCATCTGCTAGTTAATGATGACAGTAGAATCTCGGGGTTTGGGGTCAGAAATAAATGAGATCATAACTCCAAAGTGTTTAAGATAAAGCCTGATACATGCTACATGGAAAATAATTGCTAGTTATTACTTTTCAATCATATTCTACTCTGTAGCCATCTTTCAGCATTTAATACTGGATTACATACCCTTCTGTTTGGACATCCCTTCTCCCTCAGCTTCCTCTTCCATCCCTGGAAGACCTCCCCTTGGCCTCTTTACTCTTTCTATTGGTGAGCGTTTCACTGTCATTTCTTTAAAACTGCCTGTGTGGTGGGTGTCTTCTCCAATGTCTCTCCTCTAACCTCTCTCCTAAAGCACACTGCTGTCTGCTGGACCTTTCCCCGTGGATAGCCCGCAGGCACTCGTAGCTGGACATGTCCAGAACAGAGTGTGCTGTTCCTCCTGCTCAGCTCACACCTTCTGTTGGTGATCTGTCATCATTGCCAACTGGTTTCCAGCTCCTTGTAAGGGCTTGTTAGTGTCACTGTTCACTGCTTTTCTCAGTAACTTCTCATCACATTAGTTGTCAAGTGTATAGCTTGCATTTATTTTTCTCTCCTTTGTTTCCACTGCTAGAGCCCCTGTAGCTCCTTCTAACTAGTGTCCTTGACCCTCTGCAGTTCATCCTTTTTGCAGACGATGCTGCATGTTAATTTCCCCAGAATCTGGCCATGATCAGGCACCACCTCTGCTCCGAAGCCTCCAGTTCCTCCCTGTTCACTGCCCGCTGAATGCCGTGTCCCTGAGCAGGTAGCCAACCTTCTCTACAGAAGCCCGGACTCACCCTCCAGCTTATCCCTGACACATTTCTGTCCGTCCCCTTCGGGATCCACGATCCAGCCAAACTGAACAGCTGTGCTCCTTGAACTGCCCTTTGCTTTTCTGATTCTGGGCATTTCTTTCTGTCTGAAATATCAGCCTCTTATTAATAGCTTTTAGGTTTCACATTTACCCCTCACAATCCACCTGAGATCCCAAGTTCTGCATAGAGGTTCCCCTCCACTGTTATAGTATCTGTCACATCCCATTGTAGTTTTTGCACACATTTTGTGTTTCTACTCGACCATAATAAGCTCCGTGAGCACCTGAATCATATTCTGCTTCTCTTAGCATCCCCACCTCTCCTCCCCTTTTCACTTCCCAGCACTGTCTTCTGAGTAGTCGCTCTTCAACGGATGTTTCCTGGATGAATAATGCAGTAAGAAACATAAAGCTATTTAATTTTAAGGGAGGGAGGGATATTGATGAAAGTGGTCTTTCAGGAAGCTTATTCTGATATTAATTATATGAAGGTTCCGAGCTAATTTTTCAGAATATTTAAAACTTATGATGGGAAGTCAGTCATTTTTAATGAGATCCTAAACCCAATTTATCCTTTCAGGCATGGGGGTACTCTCAAAGCCTTTGGGATAGAGGTTAAAGGAAATTCTTCCAATGTTTATCTTCTCCTATCAATGTACATAGTTCAATATCCTCACTTTAATTTTTGTTAAATAAGTTTATAAACATGCCAAACCTTGTTGATACTGCCAGATATGACAGTTACATTTATAGATGATCTAGTGCGATAGAGAATCATAAGTCAAATTGCATGAATACTTGCACACCCAGACACACACACACTGTAAAAATTCAGTGGATATCAAATTATGCACAATGATCCATGGCCATCTTGATAGTTTTCACTTTTCATTTTTTTCGTTATCTTTAGGTTCAGTGTAGTTGGCAATGGTGAATGCCATTGGTAGTGTAATTGAGAATTACATCTATACTCAGCAATTTTGAAAGCTTAACTGCTGGTTTTCTCAGCATACTTGTAGTGTTACTGGCTGTACTGATCCTTCTAAAAGCATTTCACCATTAAGTATGTGGATCCTTGATGACAATTTCTGCCATGTTGAGTATTTAAGTAAAAAACACAGAATCAAAATTATGCTCTATGAGGGCAGGTTTTGGTTTTATACGAAGGATGGTGTAACAAGGACAAAAGGGAACTTGATAGAGATAATATTTTGATAGCCTGAATGCACTGCCAATAGAGATAATATTTTTCTTATTTTATTTAAAGATATTCAAGTGTATAATTGTCTTGCTAGTTTTCACTTTCCATTTTTTTCATTATCTTTAGGTTCAGTGTAGTTGGCTATGGAGAATGCCGTTGGTAGTGTAATTGAGAATTACATCTATACTCAGCAATTTTGAAAGCTTAACTGCTGGTTTTCTCAGCATACTTGTAGTGTTACTGGCTGTACTGATCCTTCTAAAAGCATTTCACCATTAAGTATGTGGATCCTTGATGACAATTTCTGCCATGTTGAGTATTTAAGTAAAAAACACAGAATCAAAATTATGGTCTATGAGGGCAGGTTTTGGTTTTATACAAAGGATGGTGTAACAAGGACAAAAGGGAACTGTTTCTCAGAGATAATATTTTCTTATTTTATTTAAAGATATTCAAGTGTATAATTATTTGACATATGTAAGTATCCTCCTAATAATTTCAACTTAATAGGAGTCCCTGCTTCGTTTATATCACTACGAATACGATGGAGAGTAATGCCTACCATAATGACTTTTCAATTCACCTAGACTGGTGATGGGAGGAGGGCAATATTGGTCCCCTGTGGACATTCTTTGTAACAGTGACACAGACATCTTACTCACCTTCATCTCTGCTGTGGACACATACATATAACTGACTTGGGATTACTCAGAAGCAGAACAAATTTTCCAGCATAATAGCTTCTCTCTTTTTTCTTTTTATTCTTGAGCTTTTTAATTCATCATTTTAATAATTCATCAGGAAGCAGGCTTGAAAGTAACACAATAAAACTTTATGTTTTCCTCTGGAAGAAATTGAGGGAAGTAACAAAATAAGGTTTGGTGCTTTTTTTTGGTGCATTAGTCTCCCACGTTTGAAAGTAAGAAAATATGCCAGGGAGCAGGCAGACACGAGGAAGTAATACTTTACTTGCAGCAGGAAATGTGTCCCCAAATACAGTATAGAACTGTACAGAGCTAAGGTGAAATAAATGGTGCTGTGGTTCTCTGTATTCATTTTCTTTTGCTGCTCTAATAAATCACCACGAACTAATTGGCTTAAAACATCACAAATTTATCTTACGTTTCTGGAGGTCAGAAGTCCATGGAGTCTCACTGGGCTAAAATCAAAGGGTTGGCAGGGCTGTATTCCTTTCTGGAGGCTCCAGGGGAGAACATGCTTCCTTGCATTTTCCAGTTTCTGCAGGCTGCCTGCATTCCTTGGCCATGGCCCATACCCTCTTCAAAGTCAGCAATAGTTAGTGGAGTCCTCATTTTGTTGCACTCTGCATTTGACTTTTCTGCTTCCCTCTTGCACATTTAAGGGCCATGGCAGTAACACTGTGCTAAACTAGCTAATCCAAAATAATCTCACTATCTAACAGCTGCTTAGCAACCTTAATTCCATTGGCTACCTTCACTTCTCTTTGCCATAATATATTCACAGGTTTGGAGGCTTTAGATGTAGACATCTGTGGGGGGTGATTACTCTGCCTTTCACAGTCTTCCTTCTGGCCTGCAAAGATTCACATCCAGCCTACTTCCAAAATACATTTACCACCCCCACCCCCAAGATCCCCACAAGTCCTCAACCTCACCAGCTCTACAATCCCAGATCTCATTGTGTGAATTTGAATTGCCTTTAAATAGCAAGAACTTAACTTGTTTTCCAAAAGCCCTGATGCTATTCTTGGGAAACCTTTCCTGAGATTTGGATTTAGAATTTGGATTTTGGACACACAGAGCAGGTCTTTCATAGACGTTAATAGATCTAGTACTTGCCCGTGCACACACACACACACACACACACACACACACTCATACACACACATACATAGTCTCACACATACTTTCACACATACACACTCTCTCACACATAAGAAAAGAGGAGGGAAGGAAAGTAGGGGGAAGGAAGAAATAAAAATAATAAACAACAATAAAGGATAGCTTATAGTGACTGCATGTGTACTGTTTGCCAGGCACTGTTCTAAAAGTTAATTCAAACCTCAGAACCAATTAGGTCCTATTATTAGTCTCAACTCTTTTATTACACAAGGAAACTGAAGTACAGAGACGTTAAGTAACTCACCTAAGATCACCTAGCAGGTGAGTGATGAGCAGGGGCCAAAGACTTGTGTCCTGGGCTCAGATCTCAGTGTGAGCTCCTGGCCACAGCTTAGAACTGTCATATTTGCTCTGCTGCTATCTTTGTTCTACTGCAGTGATATACTGGTGCCATGTAAGGTCAAGTTGATGAGGGCAGTAGCTTAAGCCCTGGGCTGCCACAGCAGATTAGAGAGAAAGCCATGAAAGGCCGTCCTCACCTCTCACCTCTCAGGCTGCAAGGAATACTATAGAGAAGAGACCACACACCCTTTCCCTCAACAAACTTTCCTCTGAATACTCCCCTCACTTGCAGGGCTGTACTCTACATAGTTTCTTGGAATCTGACCAATTAATTACAGTGTAACTTCCCCCTGAGAGTGGACAAGGTGCTGTGGTGTCCAGAAATGGTAGCTTTGATTCTCCATCAGGTAGTGTGTTCTTTAGGGATGGGTGCCCCTGGGGCATGCTGGATTCAAGGCTTGAGCATTTCTGATGAAGGAACAGGCAGGAAGTAGATATCAAGTGAGCCCCCAGGGTTAGAGTGGAATGATTCTCATTCAACAGAAAGGTAGGCTTACATCCTGACTCCGTCTTTATGGAATCAGTTTCACCAGGGGCTAGTTAGGATGGACCATCAGCTCTCCCTAAGCAGCATTTTAGGACTGTGCCATGGCTTTGAGAACAAACTGTCTTTGTCCTTTGTAATCTTTCATGCCACGCCTGCCAAAAGCAAAGAACTACTTGCACATAGAGGTTAAAATCCAGGGAGGGGAAACATACATAGCTTCTCTCCCTTGGTTATCCTAGCAGTGAATTAAGTTAGCAATGCTGGGTAAGGGGTGGTACATATATGGCCTGTTGAAGATGTTCTCTGCATTGCCTGTGGAGGGTAGAGTTATTGAACTCACAGGCAAACACTGACCAGTTGGAAGTTTAAAGAGTTTTACTCCAGTTATACTTTTTCATAGGCTTACAATCTCATTAGGACTATTTTACACTAGAATATTCTCTCCTATACTTTGAATCAGCACCAGCCATACATTCTTCACTGTGTTAGCCCTTGTGCCGAGCCAGCTCAGCCAAGGGTTCACAAGCCTGAGTGAGGGCGGTGAAGGATGAAGAAATGACAGACAAAGAGAATAAGCTGGGGTGGATTTTCCTGTGCCTGGCTGAGGCCACAGAGAGAGATCCAGATGGCAAGCTGAGCCTTTATTTTATAGTCAGAGGTAAACAAGGTAGTGGTCACCATAGTTACAATGTTCTTGTGAGTTTCACTTGTTTTGGCAGCACTTGCTGCATCTCCCTCAGCCCATTAGCTACCCAGATAAGATATAAGGAGCATCATAAGGTCAAGCCTAATTATGCTAAGAGGACTGTGCCCTCTAAGCTGGGACTTGTTTGTGGCTTTGCCAACAGGTCAGTCCAAGGCTTAACCCTATAGCCACGCCCTACAAGCCCTCACTGGTTGTCATTATACAAGTCTGCTCTGGTCACGTATGTCTTTTGATGTCCTCCAAATCATTATATACACTGTTGTTTTATGTCCCCATTGAGCACATTATGGATGGTGATCACATCTTACTTAAAATATGCCCCTCAGTACCTTGACCAACAATGAACTGATGCTAGGTTCTGATTCCTTGGTAATTGACTTTAGTAGACCTGTGCATTTCAATGAGGGCACTCTTAAGCAGTGATAGTGATTCTCAGCCCTGATCATCCATGAAAGTTTTTTAAAAAATCTATGTTCATGCTCCAACACAGAACAATTAAATCAGAGTTTGGATCCAATACTTTCCATTGGTTTAAACATCTCCAGATGATCCTAATGCACAGTCAAGGTCAAGAATTTCCGCAATAGATATAGGCAGTTTGTGGGAGGCACAGGAAGTTTAGGAAAGCCCAACTGCTTCGGCATTTGCATAGGAAATATGTCATTGGTTTTGCTTCTTCTTCTTAAGGCAATAAGAGACTGGGAGGAAAGGTGGGGAATGTCTCAGCACTGCCCTCAGCCTCTTTTGCGTGCCAGGGGCCAGCTATGGGCTGTGTACGCAGGAATATTACTACGTGGAGGTATTTTTCCAGGCCACACAATTCACCTTCCCAAATGCTTTCTTATTTCCTCATCTGTGACTCTTAGGGCTCCTGGTTCCCTCTGCCCTGTGTTTCCACTTCTAACAATCCCTCTAGCTGGCTTGTTCTTAGTCCTCAAGCCTCAAATCTGAACGTTTTGCTCTACTTTTTAACTTCGCAGAAGGCTCTTGTCATCTCAGATTCTTTAACAGCTACTTTTTGAAATTACTTCTTGCACTCGTATCCTTCATTTTGGCTTCAGTGTGCATTTTCTTCTACTAATATAATTTTCACACTCAAATGTCACATTTTGACAACTATGGATGGGTCTGAAACATAGGCTTTATCTTTAAACCGTCCTTTCTTTCCTATTTCTATTAATGGTACCGATATTTTGTTGCATCCATGCAAAAACATACACACAAAAGCCAAACTAAAACAACTCCAAGAACAAACGAGCAAAACAAAATTGAGTCATATTTGCCTTCTAATACTTATGTAACAATAAACTGTACATATTTCTTTCTTCTGCATTCCCACTGCTTCTTCCTTAGTCTGAACCCAGGATTCTTACTGCTCTCTAGTGTCTCTGTTCTTTTTGTGTCTCCCTCTTTATGCTATTGAACACTACTCAACTAACCTCACTCAAACATTGACACTACTTAGTCTACCCACCTGGGGAGGGGAGGGATCAAAGGCAGCTTCAAAGGTAATGGTATTCTTTGTCTTCAGTTGGGTGGAAAGTATAATGGCTCTTTATTCTTCTTCCGTAAACTACATAGTTGTTAGATATGTTATTTTGTGTATGTGATACTTTTAACTAAAATGAATTATAGTCATGTTTTTAAAAAGTCTAAACTATGTCTAATTACATTCTAGGGTCTCAACTTGAAATGAAATATCAAAGTTGTCCATCAGCTCATCTCAAATAAACTATCCACTGTGTTTCCCATTGCTGGCCTCTAGTCACCTTCCCTTCAGTCATGTTGATTCCTTCCGGATCCTTCCCTTCCTACCTCTGTTTCCCCTCCTTAACCTTATTCTCACTGTGTTTGTATCTGAGAAGTTCTTTTTCTTATTCAGTCCAAGATTTACATTTTTTCATCTTTTACAGCCCGTCTTTCTACACACTCTCCCTTCTCCTTGCCTGGAGCTCCTGTTGGCCTTTAAAACATCCACCTCTATGTTTGGTTAATATTGAGTTATAGTCTACTTGACCTATTTTGTTTGTTTTTTAGTGTTTCATTAACTTTTCTCAACTGAAATGTAAAATCCTAGATGGTTGACCATGAGTCTTTTGCTACTTTGTTTTAAATATGTTGGGAGATGCCATATGTGTTTGGTTTAATAATGCCATGTTGAAATAATCCAAAGAATGTCACTGTAAATGTGAAGCAAGACAAAAAATATTGAAGGGCAGGTATGATCTTTGAGTGCCAAGAACAATGGCCTTTGAAAATGACTGCAAAGCTCTACCAAATGCAGTGATCCTGTAGGCGAAGTCACCTTTTGGAACGTTTTGCTCAGAATCACTGGTGCTAATGTCGTGATTATAGCACAGTTTAGGAAGACAGGCGAAAATGGCATTTGGTACAAGTTTAATCTATTCTCTGCTTATCATCAAATCAATTTTCTTCCATTTTAAATTTCCATTTTTAGGTTCATTTTCATCAGCTTTTTTTTGATAAATGTGGCACGTGGCTTGATTTCTGAGTTGTGTACTTTTTTAAAAGATCATTTTCATCTAGGAACATTGCTGAAGAGTCCTGGAAAAGGAACACATTCTCTCCTGCCTGTGGCCTTCTATCTAGCAGGCAGCTTTTAATAAAGGCTGAAGCTTTTAACTTATTTAAAGCTAGAAGTTGATGTGCAAATGGCCCACAGTTTTAAATGTTAACTTTAATGCTTACTTGTTACTTTTTCAAATAATACCTGATTATTTAAGATGAGGATTATCACATTAAATGTATGCTAATTGTGCTGTGCTTCAGATACTCACCGTTCATTTAATTTTACACTCTTATGTTAAAATCCATCATTTTTATCAGAGATACAATTAAATCATTTAAGTATTGAAATACATTTTAATAGTAAGATTTGTTCACTTTCATTCTCCTTTGACTTAGATTGTAAGAATTCATTAGAATGTTCTCGTTATTATATGGTACACACACACACAAACTTTTTGATAAAAAGAAATTGAAAATTTGTTAAAGATGTGTCAGCTCCCTAACCACTCCCTCAAAAACAGAGCATTGTGTAGGCAAGTTTGGGTTACGTTTCTATCAATCCCTTAAGCAGAAACTATTTCAGAACACATAAAAGTTAAAAATCTTGTCCAATAAATTGTCCAAATCTAACAAAATTTTAACACTGAAACTTGGAAAAGACAGTACTGTATAAGAAAAAAAAAGTAAATTGCAGTGGATTAAATGTTTATGTTCCCTCAAAATTTGTGCTGAAATCCTAGCCCCCAAGGTGATGCTGTCAGGAGGAGATTATGCCATGAAGTTGGGTCTTGAATGGGAGTAGTGCTCTTAGGAAACAGACCACACTTGCTCCCTTGCCTCCTGGCATGTGGGATAACAGCAAACCATCTATGAAACAGGAAGTCCCTCTCACTAGACACCGAGCCTACCAGCACCTTGATCTAGGATTTCCCATCTCCTAGAACTACTGTTTGTAAGCCACCCAGTCTTTGGTATTTGGTTTAGCAGTCCAAATGGACTAAGAAAAGAGAAAAGAAAACTATAGACCATGTCCACAAATGGGATGGTTAATGTCTTTAAACACATACCGTTCACTAGGCACTGTGATAAATCTTTTCAGAGGTATAGAGATATTAAGTAATTTGTTGGAATTACCCAGTTACTTAGTAGTAAACCTGTACTTAAAACCCAGGAAAATCTGGAATCAGAATCCACATGCAGCTAATGAAATATGTTGGCTTCCTGGATACAAAAGTCCTAACTAAAATGTCGTGAAAAATAGAACCCATAAGAATACAAAAGAGCAATGCAAAATAACAAAGTAAATTATTCTAGGAATAAAAAGATGATATGACATAATTATTTAATCAGTTTTTATAATCTGTCATGCATTTTAATGCCTTTACAGTAATAAGGAATAGCTAATTCAAATGAACAGCATCGTATTTAATTAGAACATACAAGGCACGGTGCAAGCAAGGTTGACTATCTTTACTAGTATTCCACATTGTTCAGGAAGTCGCAAATGTCATCACATCACAAAAATAAAAGAAGTAAGAAATAGTGGAAAGCAACAGGTAACATGACTTATTTGCAGTGGATAAGATGCAGTGGGAAATCCATATGTGGGTCTGGATTCAGATTGATTGAAGTTATTCTCCAGAAATTCCCTCTCTAAAGCCTAATTTGTCCACATTTAAAGCCTCAATGGCTTCATCTATAAAATAAGGATAATAACAGCACTCATTTTGTGAGTTTGGGGGATTAAATAAAATAAATAATGTATTTATTTTAGCATAGAACCTGTCTTTAAGTAAGTGATCAATAATTGTCAGCCTATTATTAGTAAGGGCAATAATACAGGGGTGGACAAAAGTAGGTTTACAGTTGTTCGTATGGAAAAATATATAAGAATAAAGTCTGTGTTTTGTGTACTCAAACCTAAAACCTACATTTGCCCATCCCTGTACTAAAGCTTGAGAATAAAAATGAAACTTGAGTTTAGTAAATAAATGTAGAAAAGTACTGTTTTAATACCTACCACTAGGTTCATTTTCTTTGCAAAATTCTTTCTCTCCAGCACTGCTGTCCAGGGCAGCTTTCTGTAATCATGGAAATGGTTTGCACTCTCCAATATAATAACCACTAATCATGTATGGCCATTGAGAACGTGAAATGGAGTAGTGTGACTGAGGAGCTGAATTTTTAATTTTATTAGATTTCAATTCAAAGACAACATGTGGCTAGTGGCCACCATATCGGAAATTAAAGCCCTAGAAGGTCTCATTAATTCACATGGCTGTATTGGCTGTTGTTCTGCTGATGATTCCCAAATTAATTCGCCAGCCCACACCCTACTCTGAGCATCATGGATCACATGTGTCCTTTTGCCTGCTCCTCACCTACCCCTGCTAAAATATAAAGAACTCTCACTGTGAAAGAGATTTGCCTCCCAATATCCATCCTCTCCTTTAGTGACATGAACCCGCATTTGGGGGGTAAACATTTCTGCAGGATTCCTTGCAGCTCATGGGCTCTCCTGTTTCTCTAACCTGCTGCCTAGAATTGATGGCCAGTTTGAAGCTGGAGGTATAGAGTGGGCAGCTGGAAGAAGCCATGGCAGCACGGGGCTGCCTCCTTCTTTATGTGAGAATGTAACACATTTGTATCTTGTTTAAGACTATTATTTTGGGTTTCTTTGAAATAAATATCTGAATCGAATCCCATCCTAAGACAAATTATAAGGCCAACATTATGAAAACAGTCAGGAGGTTACAAATTGAGTGAATGAAAAGTCAATAAAATAGCAATAATGGTCTTCATCATCATACTAATGTTTGATCAATGCCTTACCTGGCAAATAAAGTAAATGCTAAGTAAATATTTGTTTACCTCAGTAACAACAAATGCCAGTTGAATGAATGTCTCTTTAAGAAAGATAGAGATAAGGTATTCATTCAACATATATCCACTGACTACCTGAAATGCCAGATAATATTCTCTGCAGAATGAAAATGAAACAAAATAAAACAAACACATACAATAAAAACATAATTAAGGTCCAGTACCTCAATATATATCTTTTTCACTGATGATTTGCAAATGTTGATTAGAAGAATTAGCTGGGATAAACTGCAGAATGAAAATGAAACAAAATAAAATACATATAATAAAAACATAATTAAGGTCCAGTACCTCAATATATATCTTTTTCACTGATGATTTGCAAATGTTGATTAGAAGAATTAGCTGGGATAAACTTTCAATTTAGAAACATCATTCTCTGAAAGCTAAACAAAAAATTAAGTCATACTCTTCCACTCCTGCAATATTTTCACATAACTTTTATACAAATGAACTCTAAAAATGAGTATGGACAGAATCAGCTGTAGATTGGACAAGCTTATTGCAAATATCGTAGAGTGTCAGCAACAACTTTAAAATGAGGATAAAAAAACATAAGAAATATCTTCAATACTACCAAACATTTATTAGGACAAGGTAATTAATTATATGCCAGACACGAATCTAAATGTTTTATACATATGTAATGCTTCAGCAGTGAAGCACGTATGATCTATCACTTCTATCTTATGGATATGGTAGGTCAGACCTACACAGTTAGGAAGCACAGCCAGGCTCAGCTCAGACACATAGTAAGTAGTGAAGCTGGATTTCAAACCCAGGCACTTTTGCTCCAGAACTGGTGTTCCTAACCCATTACACTGTACTGAAGAACAAAATCCTTGCTGCTTCCATGTTATTTATGTGCCCAGCACAAAGTGAACTCTGCCATCACATGGAATAATGCTTGTCACGGGGGAATATTCCTCTAGACTAGGAAAGGCCCTACTATCAGAATTTCAAGGGGTGCATATACAATTTGAGAACTACTTCATTCCTCTCCTTCTCAATGCTGAAATATCTCAGAAAACATCACTACTATATGAGAATCATAATAGGGAACATCAAATTTATATAAAAATTTATCTCCGTATTTCAAACATTTTTTATGTTATTTGTCCTTTATTCTCCTGGCATCACAGGATAATTTGTTCAGAATTTATGATGATAAAATTGGCCCCTTGTTGCTTTTTATATAATGACATTGTACCTTGTGATTTTAAAGGGAGTGAAATTAGAATAAGTGCTGAAATTAGGTCTGACTAATAGTAGTGAGAATCAAATGTATATTAAATGAGTAAATGAATGAAGTTGAAATAATAATTCACTTACAATACACATGCAGAACATTTTGATAATCAAAAAATGAATGTTTTTGCACAAAAGTAATTAAAGTCTGTCCAAACATAGTTAATTTTAGATTAAAAGTCTAATTACAAAATGTTTGGTAATGATGACTTATCTATTTGTTCTTGGTAACATTTCCTTAAGTAGGACAAAAGTTTGTGATTTCAGTTATCAAGGTGGAATGTGATATAAGATCCTAAAACAAATATAGATAGGCCTGCACATGAGTGAGTTATGTCCCAAAATGCATGAATTTGAAAGCTAAATATTTAGGACACAGAAAGACTTTGTGATTGACAGAATATCAATATACAAGTAACAATGATCCTAAACTACTGTACCAAAGCCCACTGGACCCATAGTTAACCAGGTTTCACCTCCTTCCTTATTTGCCATCCACATAGCTTCTTTGGTCAACTGCCCTTGCAAACCTTCCTCTGATTTTTTAATTGGTTCTTTTCTTAATATTGCTGAGAAGTTTTAATATATTTCATACACAGTCCTTTATCCAAAATGTACTTTGCAAATGTTTATCCTAGAGTGTAGCCTTTATCTTCATAATTTAGCAGGTTTTTCAAAGTCCAAAAGTATTTAATTTTGATAAAGCCTATGAATTTTTAAAGTGAATTATATTTTTGATGTTTGTCTAGGAAATTTCTGCATAAATCACTGTCATAAACATATTCTTGGATAGATTTTCTCCTAGAAGTTTTATAGTTTAAGTTTTATATTAAAGTCCATGATCTATTTTGAGTTAAGTTTTGCAAATGGTGCAAAAACATAAGATTATTATTACATATGCATATTAGAAAAACTGTCTATCAATTTTGTGCACAATTACAGTGTAGTGCCAGTATGATACTGTTATTTTTATTTATTGTGTGGTTTGTTTGTTTTTTTACCTTTTTATTGAATTTATTAGGGTGACATACTATATAATAAAAGGGTAATATGCAAATTGACCCTAACATCAGAACGCCAGGGAATGACTGGTCACTATGACACACACTGACCACCAGGGGGCAGACGCTTAATGCAGGAGCTGCCCCCTGGTGGTCAGTACGCTCCCACAGGGGGAGCTCTGCTTAGCCACAAGCCAGGCTGATGGCTGCCAGTACAGCGGTGGTGGTGGGAGCCTCTCCCGCCTCCTCAGCAGCACTAAGGATGTCCAACTGCAGCTTAGGCCTGCTCCCTGCTGGTAAGTGGACATCCCCTGAGGGCTCCCGGGCTGCCAG
>NW_005369894.1:685676-797216 GCF_000412655.1 Myotis brandtii
GACTGTGAGACACAGGCCAGCTGGGGGCCCCCTCCCGCCCCCCCAGTGCACACATTTTTGTGCACCAGGCCTGTAGTTGGTTAATAAAATTATATTGGTTTCAGGTGTGATATTGTTGTTTTTAATTTTTTTTATGGAAATAATTATGAAACTGCTCTTAGGGTTAGTAATTATGCCCATTTTTTAAAGATGAAGGGTACGAGGTCCAGAGAGATCCTGAAGCCACTTTATCTCACTCTAAAATTCATATGTTGTCAGGTGTAAAAGGAAGTTCTTTCCAAGAATAAGGTCCCTGTGTTATGAATGGCCTGTACAGGTCACAAATAAACATTTCTTTCCACTTGTACCTCCTCCCTGGGGCTCTGGACCCAGATCTCTACTGCCCTCATCCCACAGGACCCTTGGCTTTAAGCCCTGGTGAATGGATAAGCTGCTGGCTGCTTGAAAGGATTCTACTGGTAATTGATAAGCAAACCATGGCATATCAACCAAATGGAATATCACTCAGCAGTAAAAGGGAAGGAACTGCGGATGCACATACAACATGAAATTCAAATGCATTCTGCTGAAAGGAGCTAGAGTCGAAAGGCTGCATTAAACGGCAGGCTAGAAAAGGGACAGAAAGGAAATCCATGGTTGCCAGGGGACAAGGGTGAGGAAGGGATTATCTACAAAGAGGCACAGGGGAATGTGGGGAGGGTTGATAAAATTGTTTCTTGTCTCTATTACAGCATTGGTTATACAACTGCATGTGTTTATTGAAAGTGTACCCCAAAAAAGGATAGATTTTACTACATGTAAGTTATACCTCAATAAACCTGACTACAAAGTATAAATTCCGGTTTTCAATTAATAAAGCGCTTTCAGTCTGATGAACCAGAGTGGACCAATGTATCAGTCAGCCTTCAAAGGAAAACAGGGAGGCCCTTGGCAGCAAGTTCCCTTCTCTCTGTGCCCTGAGCAGCAGCCGGAACAGTTCCTGCAGCGCAGGTGCCTGGCCAGCAGGCGCTGAGGTAAACTCTGCTGTCCTTGAACTGTTGCCTCGTCTGAATTGGGAATACCCAGCTGATTTCACAGCTCTCAAGGACTGCGTTTTTTATGAATTTAAAGTAAATATCTGTTTTCATGAAAAGTACAGTGAGACTTAAAGAAACTTGAAGCAAAGCATATAGGACCTCAGCCTTGTGTCTCTATGTGCAAATGTATTTGACAACAGTGATGCTGTTTGTCACCAGCAACCCTGCTGCCTATTAGAACATTTCAGTAAAACTGCACCTAGCCTTTGTCCACCAGCCTTTTGTAAGTAGTCCAAAGGGCAATTGGTATGCTGGTGCTCCTCATGTAAATGAGGTCATTATCCTTTTAAAGGTATAAAGTCTCCTGTATGTCATAGAGCTTTCTAAGAAACAGACTTGACCTTTCTCTCCCTCTATTCAGGGTGCCTGCAGAGCCTGCACTCATTAGCTAGAATTTGACTCCATGACATTTTTACTTAATTTTCTTTTTCCTCTGTATTGAACACATGGGGCAACCATTTATATTCTTTCTTGACCCGAGGTGCTCTCTAATCTCTTTCCAGCTGTGGCATTTGTCATTCAGTCACATCAGGATATGGCCACCATTCTTTCCCCATGGTAGTTCCTAACTGTTCATTGATTCGTTTTAGAGAAGGAACTAGACACAGTCCTGTGGACTTCGCTCCATTTAATTAATGCTAACCAGAACACTAGATAGAAAAGTAATTTCCTCTGGAGCGGAAATGTATTCTATAAGAAGTAGCAGCGAGAACAAATAATATTAGTTTTTAATGCCTTTAATTTTGATAAGTGCTGTGGATTGATAATAGACTTAAAATAGTATTTTCTTTTGTTATTACTAATGGTGACAATAAAAATAAAAAAATAATCATAACTGGAACTCAAACTCAGGTCTTTTATTACATACTATTCATCATCATTATGCTGAGAAATTTTTTGTGATAATGATCACCAGTGTGCCAAGGACTGTGCTATTTACTTTGTGTTCTCTAAGCCCCGCTAGGTGAGCTTCACCACGCCAGTTTAATAGAGAGGGCCACTGAGGTCAGAGAGGTGAAGTAGCTTTCCCACAGGCTCAAATTTGCTATGACCGGGATTAGAACCCAGTTATGCTCTGACCCTGTGTCCATGCTTTTCATAACTACCCCCCTCCCACACACACACACACACACACACACAGCCTTTTAGAGGACTGAGGCACTAGCAAGGACATCTCTGGAAAGCATTGCCAGACACTTCTTAAAATGTGATTGTGGAGCCTGAAAAAGAAGGTACCTGCTAAGAAGAGCTCTCAGTAGCTTAACTGGGCTCAAATTTAAAAAACAGAGCCTAGCAGTCATTTATAAACAGGGGCCTCTCACAGCAAACTGCGCTTTAGGGAGAAGCCTGCACGGAACAGCACTGAACTGCCTGCCTGAACTGCATTCCTGCCAACTGAGCCAGCCCTTATACAGGAGTTCGTGGAATTGTATTTCAACCAGTAGGACTGAGGCTTTCCTGTCCAATCAGAGCTGTGCAGCTATATCCTTATCAGCATCTTCACCAGCCGATCAGAATGGCTTCATTCTGACCAATCTGGATAGTGCCTTTTGGACCAATCAAATTGCAAGGATTTGGAATCCTCATTTGTTTCAGGATGGACCAATTAGGAATTAGGGGAAATTTTTGTGCACCGGGCCTCTAGTATATATATAAAACCCTAAGCGACCAGTCCACTGTTTGACCTGTCACTGTGATACACACTGACCACCAGGGGCAGACACTCAATGTAAGGAGCTGCCTCCTGGTGGTCAGTGCGCTCTCACAGTGGGAGCGCCACTCAGCTGACAGGCGCCAGATGCCGGGCTCACTGCTGGCGAGTGCTGCTCCAGCGGCAAGCCTCTCCCACCCCCGCGGCAGTGCTACGGAGCTGTGGTGGGAGGCACAGCGCAGCACCTGGCCCGGGCTTGGGCTCCTCCCAGGCCGCCTGCATCTTTGCACACTACTACCTCGGAGATCGGGCCAAAACCAGCAGTCCAATATCCCCCAAGGGGTCCCTGTTTGCGAGAGGGCACAGGACAGGCTGAGGGACCCCACGGTGCATGAATCCGTGCACTAGGCCTCTAGTTTGTCTATAATTAAGCCAGCTCCCCTCTGGCTGGGGTAGTGCACTTTCCCTTTGCACTGAAAAGTAAAGACATCATTTCCTTGGCTGGAGCTGAAACACCAAAGATGTAATCCCAAAGATGTCTAGCCAGAGCAGAGCGAATCTGCCCAGGGAAGAAGGAGCAGTCTATCCAGAGAGAGGCCTAGTCCCAGGACCGCCTGGCCCTCGGCCCACCTAACTGCCTTGCTGTTTTCACAGCTGTGCTGTATATTACAGTTGAGCTGTTTGCACTGAATAAAGTTTTCTTTGTTTCTCTCTTGAATTTGAAGTGCTATATACAGGTTATTAGGATTTAATAAAATGTAGAACCATAGAAAAGCAATAAGCATTTTAAAGGTTTACTTATTCAACCAAGAACATTAGTTGGTCACTTAATATATGCACATATACTCAGAGAAAGTACTATCTCTATTCTCTAGCAATTTTTAATGTCAGATGTGAACAGATAAAGGAGTGAAGGGTGGCAGTATGGGAGAGCAGTTAGGAGTGACCAGGCTGGCAGGGGAGAGCAGTTAGGGGGATCAGGCTGGCAGGGGAGAACAGTTAGGGAGATTAAGCTGGCAGGGGAGAGCAGTTAGGGGGATCAGGCAGCAGGGGAGAGCAGTTAGGAGTGACCAGGCTGGCAGGGGAGAGCAGTTAGGGGGATCAGGCTGGCAGGGGAGAACAGTTAGGGAGATTAAGCTGGCAGGGGAGAGCAGTTAGGGGGATCAGGCAGCAGGGGAGAGCAGTTAGGAGTGACCAGGCTGGCAGGGGAGAGCAGTTAGGGGGATCAGGCTGGCAGGGGAGAACAGTTAGGGAGATTAAGCTGGCAGGGGAGAGCAGTTAGGGGGATCAGGCAGCAGGGGAGAGCAGTTAGGAGTGACCAGGCTGGCAGGGGAGAGCAGTTAGGGGGATCAGGCTGGCAGGGGAGAACAGTTAGGGAGATTAAGCTGGCAGGGGAGAGCAGTTAGGGGGATCAGGCAGCAGGGGAGAGCAGTTAGGAGTGACCAGGCTGGCAGGGGAGAGCAGTTAGGGGGATCAGGCTGGCAGGGGAGAACAGTTAGGGAGATTAAGCTGGCAGGGGAGAGCAGTTAGGGGGATCAGGCAGCAGGGGAGAGCAGTTAGGAGTGACCAGGCTGGCAGGGGAGAGCAGTTAGGGGGATCAGGCAGCAGGGGAGAGCAGTTAGGAGTGACCAGGCTGGCAGGGGAGAGCAGTTAGGGGGATCAGGCAGCAGGGGAGAGCAGTTAGGAGTGACCAGGCTGGCAGGGGAGAGCAGTTAGGGGGATCAGGCAGCAGGGGAGAGCAGTTAGGAGTGACCAGGCTGGCAGGGGAGAGCAGTTAGGGGGATCAGGCAGCAGGGGAGAGCAGTTAGGAGTGACCAGGCTGGCAGGGGAGAGCAGTTAGGGGGATCAGGCAGCAGGGGAGAGCAGTTAGGAGTGACCAGGCTGGCAGGGGAGAGCAGTTAGGGGGATCAGGCAGCAGGGGAGAGCAGTTAGGAGTGACCAGGCTGGCAGGGGAGAGCAGTTAGGGGGATCAGGCAGCAGGGGAGAGCAGTTAGGAGTGACCAGGCTGGCAGGGGAGAGCAGTTAGGGGGATCAGGCAGCAGGGGAGAGCAGTTAGGAGTGACCAGGCTGGCAGGGGAGAGCAGTTAGGGGGATCAGGCTGGCAGGGGAGAGCAGTTAGGGTGATCAGGTAGGCAGGCAGAGAGGTTAGGGGCAATCAGGCAGGCAGGCAGGTGAGCGGTTAGGAGCCAGCAGTCCTGGGTTTCAAGAGGGATGTCCGACTGCCAGTTTAGGCCCTATCCCACAGGGCATCCCTTGAGGGGTCCCTGATTGGAAAGGGTGCAGGCTGGGCTGAGGGACCTCCCTCCACTACCCCCCGCACGAATTCCGTGCACCAGCCTCTCGTTTTATAATAAAACATGAGGCTTGTCACCTGTATGTTTGGTATCTAACAATGCATAGAGGTATCTCCTTGAATGTTAGTAATTATATTCTAAATACCTGGAATTATGAAACATAATTAGCTTTCTGTGACCTCCCATATGTAACAGTTATAAATAATCCTATTTTAACTATGCAAAATAAAAGAGACTTATGCAACTCTATGACAAGTCAACCTGTAGTGCCTGCTGCACGGCCATGCTAAGGAATCTTTCCCATTTGATTTCTTCTGTCACTTTGAAGATTTCTAAACTCCTCCTACTTTCTAACATCATTTTTCCTCCACAGATTTGATAAGCACTCACTTCTGTTTCCTTCTAGTTTTTCTGTGACTTGGTTTTTTATTTTAACGTTTTACTCTCAGGTACAAAACATGTATATTTTTATAAGTATACAAATTGAATTTTCCTCAAATAGCTAGTTACTTCTAATTGTTAATCATTTGTTAAATCATTTTTCCTTGATAAATTGATTTTTGGTATCTCTTCTATCATATTTTAAACTCATACAGAGTACATTTCTGTGTTATCAATTATTTCTTGTGGATCAGGAGTGTATTTCACAAATAATACATGAGTCCTCATTTTTTATTCATTTGGGCCTATTAAAAATAGTTTAGTTAAAGTCTTTAGTTAATCTTTCTTCAATCATCCTGGATTTGTAGAGTTCACTTCCTTCTTGAGTATATTCTCTTTTTTTTTAAGTTTGAAGACAGTTTGCTTTTAGAAAAGGTAGAAAACAAAAGTGCAATTGACTAGTTCAGCTTTTTCTGTTTTGTCAGCATTAAACTGTACTTTTCCATGGTTCAGGCCTATCTTTGTTTCATTCTTTCCGCATGGAACACAGCAAAAGGCCCTTTGTCCTGTTTCAGTTTTTTAAAACTTCAGTTTTTTCCTTCTCTTGCCTTCCCGGGTGGCTCTCCCTGGCCAAGCCACTGATTGCCGTCCTCTGCCCCTGTGTCGCTGGGTCTGCAGTTGGTGTGCCCTCTTTCTCCAGAGGACCTACCCCATCAGAGAGTTTCCTGAGCAGTTACATCTGTTTCTGTACCTACCAAACCCCCTTTCTTCCTAATTAGGGTAACTTGTAATTGTGCTATCAATCTGGCTTGTGAGATCTTTATTCCCCTTGGAGCCATATTTTTTAACAGTCTCTGGCCATGCACTTATTATTATAAAATATTTTCCCAGAACTTTCTGAACTGCCTAATCAACATATCTAACTACTTTTTATGTTTTTTTCTATTAGCTGCTATAATCTCTGGGATGATATATTCACAGACTCCCAAGTTCCCATTATTGCACTTCACTAACATTTTTTTCTGGTCAGATGTGAGTTAAAAAGAGAAATTCCCCATTTTTCCCCCCTCCAGCCATCCAAAAGATGCTATGGTAAATGTCTCAACAAGAATTGAATGTTCTCATTGCTGGGGAGGTGTCTCCAGGTATAACACAATAAGAAATGTGTGTTTAATTGGAACAGTAATTGCATGATGGGAGAATCTGGTACAAAAGGGGTTTGAAGAGACTGAGACCAAAGGAGAAACAGAAATGGCCAGCCTCATGGTGTAGATGTGTGTGCATGGGAGGTGATGGAGCAAGGTAGACAGGTGCAGGCTTAATTTTACAAGTACTGCCTCACATCTGGGCCACAATAGCATGGAGGTGATCTGTGGTCATCTCTCAGTTATCTGCATCATGAACATTCTTGCTAACTCTCTTAAAAGTAAACAAAAGACAATGAAGTGTCAAGAATAGTTATAATTACAAAGAAATATGTAGATAATCCTATAAATTATCAATAATTTAATAAAATCAGACCTTATAAAAATGTTTTCTCTTTTAATCTTCATCCAATGATATATTTTTATGGGTTTTTAGAGGGAGAGGGTGAGGGAGAAGGAGAGGGGGAGAGGAAGAGAGAGAGAGAGAGAGAGAGAGAGAGAGAGAGAGATGGGAGAGAAACATCAATTGGTTGTCTTCCAATCATGTCCCAACCAGTAACGAACCCATAACCTAGGTATGTGCCCTGACTGGGAATCGAACCCGCAGCCTTTTGGTGCATGGGACTATGCTCCAACCAACTGAGCCACCCAGCCAGGGTATGTCCTCTTTTCTTTATTTCATTCTCTGCCTTTCAAAATATTCTCATCCTTCAAGAATCTGTTCCAGGCAGTCTCAGCCCCCTTTCTTTTGTGTTTCTACCCTGCATATTTTATTAATTATTCATGGGTCGTTCTCATTTTGACTTTGAATCCTTAACAACAGATACTACTAATTTTTCTATTTCTGACCTACACTACATTACCTAGTAGGTTCTAGATGTATTAATAGCATATAACATAAATTAACTATGATGCTTGAAGGTATTAAGACTGCTTGGTTCACATGAGCTGATTTTAAAAAAAGACATGAAAATATCTTAATTTTAAATGCTTGCTTTTGGAACTGTGACAACCAGTTAGAAGTTACAAAGGAGTATTTGGGACTCATAAAAAACACTTTCTAATAATTTGAAGTATCTCTGCTACGTGTGTGTATGGGTGAATGGCAAGATGTTAACTGGAGATGGTTAGGATGTTTCTCATCCAGAACACTTTAAAACAGATGAGTATGTGTGTTTATGTCGGGAGAGTGATATCCAGAAGCTATTTTCAATATTCCAAAGGCTAAGGGAAAAACAAACTTGCCCCAACAAATCTTCACAGCTTTTAAAAACTCCCCAGTGTCTTGCTTTTGGCCAGACTTACTGACTGAATGTGGTGACAATGGTTATCATGTAAATATAAGCTCCAATTGGCTGTTGTTCTGCATTAAAGTTAATTTTTATAAAAATTTAAAAACTAGTTACTGTTACTAACTCCAACTTGGATGGGGAAGGATTTCAAAAAAATGAAGTCTATGCAGAAAGCATATTAATTTTTATCATTTTTTTTTATCATGACCTGAATGAATTTCATTCTGTACATTATTTCATAGACTCCTCTCCCCAGTAGTTTTTGCATTTCTGAGATAAGGGTGCATCTTACAATGATGGTGTATATTATTAATTACAGTTTTTTGTTAATCTTTCCAAGTGTCTTATAAAATAAAGATGTAGTTTGTTATTCGTAGTGTTTCAATGGTCAGAGAAATATCAGAGTGGCTGAGAGAGTTTGTATGGTATAGGTGTAAGGACTATTTGACTCAAGATCCTATGTTACCTTGGGCAGCTTCTTAATTTCTCTGAGACTCAGTTTTCTCATTTATAAAATGGAAATAATAATATGTACCTCATAGATTGCTTGTAAAAAATTGAGACGATATTTGCAATATGTTAAACTTTTATTTTTTATTATATCTGTCCCAACTTGTTATTGCCAGAAAGAGTTAATGTTACTCCCTAATTGCCAAAATTACCAGTAAAAAAATTGCTGAAAATCTTGGAAAATCTGACATGTTTTTATTTTATTATGCAAATAATTTTGACCCCCAGAAGTTATTTATTTTGCTTTGGAAGCCTCATTTCATGTGTACTGCTACCCAAACGCTTTATTCCACTTTGTGCAACAATTTATAATGAACCTTAAAAAGAACTACTGATTATCTTAGAGTTTTTGGCTCAATTACCTATTTCAAATGTTCATCGACTAAGGAAAGCACGTCATTTTCTCCTCTCCTGCACTCTGGAGTATAACAATAGGCTGTGAATAGAGCAAATCAAAGAAACACAAATACCAGTATAAGGGGCCCATTGTGTTCAGTTTGTAGCTCTGTCATATGGTTTTAATTTAGGTCGACTGATTGATTATAACAGACTGACAGATAGCACATTGTTCATCTCCTGGAATCTCTAGACACTTTAATATTCTTATTCTTATCTGTCCATTTGGATTCCAAAACTTAAGTGAAATGGAATTACAGCATTCACTTTGTTTTCCTGTGCTAAGTGATTATCTCTGAAGTGCAATTTTGTGATTAGGTGAGATGGCATGCATACACCCAGCTATGCCGCTTCCCCGGGGTGCAGAACAAGTACATTCATAATGAATGGAGGTTGTGCTTTGATTTCAAATGGATGTAAAACTTCACCACACTTGGTAGTTTTATTTTTTAAATGTAATTAATTATTTTAACATTAACAAGAAAATATTAAAATTGAACTTTAGAAAATGGCATTTAAACATAAGTCAAGGGTGCTAACAGCTTATGAATGTTAATCCCTTTCAAAAAGCAAATAAACGTACTTACCTGACATAAATTGGGAGGGGGGATTTACTGAAAATTTTCAGTTTAATGATTTATATTCTTCCTGATTAATTTAGAAAACTATCTATATGCAACTTGGTATTAGTATTGTCAAATTCTAATGTGTCTTATTTTGAAAACTACAGTAATTATTCAACTACTTGTCATAGTTGTTTGGTCCTTGAGGGGGTGGGGGTGGGGATGGAGAAGCCAGGAATTAATGGTTGGCATAAAATATTTTCTTTAACTATTTTCTTTGATGTTATAAAAGCAAATTTTGTCCTTGAGTATGTGAGACCAACTTTAAAGTGGATTTAGCATTCCCAAATTTAGACACATTTTGATCAAACCACAAAAGGTGCCCAGACAGTACACAGGTTAGGATTCCATGTGGACAAGACTGGGCATGGTTATGTGGCTACAGTAACCTTGATCAGCCCCATCTTCCACACTTAACTCTCCTAGTATAGTGTTCAGTATACAGTCAGCGCTTAATGAATCTTAGTTGCTCCTGTTATTATTTTCTTTATCTTTCCAATTGCGTAAAAATAAGTTGATAGGTGATTTTTAATAATACAGCAGATTAATTTGGGATAAAGTACTTTTATTCAAGGTTCAAGAAAAAACCAACCCATTACAATTTTAATCATCTATTATGATCCCGTTATATGTCCTGTGAGCCCTCAATAATATTCTTTCTGGTAGAACTGATTCACCTGCCCTGATGGATGTGAAACCTTCAAACTTGTTCCCATAATTGTGGATACCTATGTAGCAGAGATGAATTGCCTGCTTTTTCATCCTTCACTCTGTCACACCTTGCAGACCTGAGTTAACAGGTATTTTATAAATGTACCCGGTGATTACCCTACAGCCTGCCATCCAGGCACCAGCAGGACAACTGCAAAGTTTATTCCCCACATCATGGGGCTATTGGATATAATTCTGCCGGCAGCATTGGGGAAGATTAGATGTATCACAGATAATACTGAAAAGAACAGTATATTGGGGCCCAAACACCTGTGGGTTGTAATCTTATTTCTCTTTAATATCTATGTAACTTATGTAGCTTCTTTGAACCTTAGAAGTTACATTATAATTACTGCGGGCTTCTTTTGTTTGTTTGTTTTGTTTGTTTGTCTTTCCTGCTAGTCTGGTTGGCTCTGTGAAGATGTCTTACTTCTCTTTACATGTTTGTCCCAGGTCTTGTCCCATTGGAAGCCTTGAAGGTGCTTAACAAATGTATATTGAAAAAGGCAAGAGGACAGACAAGAGGAAGAGAGAGGCATAGAAGGATATATTTAAGGCCTAAAATCTCCCTCAAATTCTCTTTGAATAAAAACCTTATGAAATCAAGTGCACATGGGTCTGTCCTAACATTAATGGGCGTTTAAAGTGTAAGGGCCTGGGGAAGTCACCCTCAGTCAGACCTTCTCTTGGAGCAGTGGTTCTCAACCTTCTGGCCCTTTAAATACAGTTCCTCATGTTGTGACCCAACCATAAAATTATTTTCGTTGCTACTTCATAACGGTAATGTTGCTACTGTTATGAACCGTAATGTAAATATCTGATATGCAGGATGGTCTTAGGCGACCCCTGTGAAAGGGTTTTTTCTACCGCCAAAGGGGTCGCGACCCACAGGTTGAGAACCGCTGTCTTGGAGTGTCTGAGAAACGGAGGCAGGCTCGACCTCAGGCTCCATGGGCAAATAGGCAACGGCAGAGCTTCATCCAGCTCCTCTCACCCCAGGCCGCATCTCTGCACTGTACTGAGCAGTCTCCACATCAGGCTGTGTGCAAAGAGGTCTAAAAGCTACGCCCTTACCCATTAGAATTTGGGGAAAAGAGCTTGTCTTTCACTTTCAATTCTTTATATCTACTTCTTGACTTGAACAACAACAACAAAATGCATCAGCCATTTTTATAACTTCATAAAATACGTAGAAAAACATACTAAAAAAAAGAATTTTAGTATTCTGCATGAGTACCATAGAGAATAAATTCCAATAAGCAAGAAAAAAAAGGCCTACAGCATGACTATCATTTGCTACAGTATATTTCTCAAAGAATGGACTGGAATTCACCTGAGTGTGTATTAAACTCTCTGTTTGGCTTATTGTTGAGGAAGCTACTTGCTTATGTTTAGCTCAGGATTTAAATGCCAACCTGTAGTGCCTAAGAGCTCAAATAACTGTCTCCCCAGGAAAGGCTGCTCAGATTTCTCCTCTCTTCCAATTGGGCCCCATCCTCTCATGTACCCATTCGGGTCATATTCCATTATACTACCTTCCGATCTAAATTCATCATCATTTTCCTTTTCATTAATATTTCTGAATACCTTTCTGGTTCATTTACGGGAAAGCAAAAGCAAGATGTTTTTAAGTAACATCAGGTATTTGTACCTCGAGTTGAGCTATCCTTTCATTCATGCTTTCTGCCAGCATTTTGGCTGTTTTCAAAGTGGCCCTCGACTGGCAAGCAGGAAGAGAAGAGCGAGAGTTGCTTTTGGCACCACTTGTAAAACTGTGGTTGGAAAGAATGGAGTCTAATGGCTAAAAGCCAAGCCAGGTTGCAACTTATCTTTCCTTAACTTTGCAGGGAGAGTTATAGCTATACTTTATATTCATTATCTTGCATACCAATTACCTACAGATCAAGGTATCCATTCAACTCATTTTCCAACTTTGCTATTTTTACAGCTTCTGCCACCTTTGAAGACTTCCAGATCCGCCCCCATGCTCTCTTCGTTCATTCGTACAGAGCTCCCGCTTTCTGTGACCACTGTGGAGAAATGCTGTGGGGGCTGGTCCGTCAAGGCCTCAAATGTGAAGGTAAGGTATTCCTTCCCCAACCAAGTGGAACACAGGCTGGAGTTATCTGCCTATGTTGTGCCATCTACAACAATGTCTTCTTCCCCTCAGATGTCTCCCAGGGACTTGGGGGTGCATGAATTCTTCTGTTCATTACTCCCCATCTTCAACATATTTGCTCTGATCTAGGAAACCCTTTTCTCACATATTTTCCCTATACTGTATGTGTATGTTTCTTTCGTGTTGGTTATTTTGGCAACAGACAAAAAATAAACTTGGCATCTTAATTCAGATCTTGGAATAGTAGACATTCGATAAGTGTTTGTTGAAGTGAGCAGATATTCAGGAAGTTCATCAAACCATCCCAGGTCACTCTGCTATTGAGTGGCGGATTCCAGCTTGTATACCAGTATCATAGTTTTATCATCCTCTGTGGAAAAGCCCCTTGAACCTGTGGAGCCAGGATTAAAATCAATGTCGTTCAGAATTTGTGCTGTTTTGTGATTAATTTCCCTATGTGTCCACTCACATTAGAACTTGTGGCAGCTGAAAATGGCTCAGATAATCTCTTCGGAGCTTTGTTGCTGGGTCCTTCAAAGCCAAAATCCATTATATCAGAGGACATTTCGAAAAAATGGTAATCACAATAGTTGCTGAGCTCATTCAATAAAATCAGAATTCAAAACCCAGATTACTTACAGATTGGGAAAATAAATCAGAAAAAGCGCAAAAGAAAATGTGAATTTCCAAGTAGCCCCAAGAGAAATGGAAACAGTACTATTGTAAAAAAATTCAAAATTTACAACTAAAACTAGCATAGCTTTTATTTTATGGTTGAACAAAAGCCATTTTTTATTTTCTTTTTCCAGGATGTGGTCTGAATTACCATAAGAGATGTGCATTTAAAATCCCCAACAACTGCAGTGGCGTGAGGCGGAGAAGACTCTCAAATGTTTCCCTCACTGGGCTCAGCACGGTCCGCACCGTGTCTGCTGAGCTGTCCACCAGTGTCCCGGATGAGCCCCTTCTGGTAGGGCCTTCTGTCCATCCACTCCCCCTTCATGTGAGAAATCTGTGGGACAAAGTGACAGCAGTGTCAGCCAAGACAGTGCCCTCCCTGCACGGGAGGACACAGCCAGGGTGTAAACGTTTCACTGGGGCCTGTGCTGTAGATTGCTCAAGGCTTCATCACATATCCAACAGCTTTGAGTTTGCTTTTATCTGTGAGTTTACAAAATGTGTGAGGTTTCACTGTGGTCACAGGGCCAGAGCAGCACAAACCGATGTGTGAATTTTACAAAACATAAGTTTGTCAAAATTTGGAAAATAGAGATGAGCGATGTTTTTCTCTGAAGATTATTAAAGTCCTTTGTGGCATAGCTGGATATTTATTCGGGGAGAAAATTTGAAATGTTCTCTTAATGCAGGGGTGGGGGATGTCCAGCCCGCGGGCCATATAAGGCCCTCGAAATCATTTGGTCTGGCCCTGCCAAGGCATTAGGGATTAGTTAATTAAATGTTGACCAAAGATAGCAGGCTAATTTTTAAGTTGATACTTTTGGATGGCCTGTGATGGATGCTATAAATATCCAAATGGCTCTTGGCAGAAAAAATGTTCCCCACCCATATCTTAATGGAAATATGAAAGTATTTAATTGCATGGCATTACTAGCATACATTCCAATGTATGGTCAGAATGACACTATTGACAAATGCTGTGAGAAAAATAGCACTTAAGACATTAAAGCATTCCATTAGCTCTAAAATATATAATTCATTGACATGGCTTAAATATTATTCTTTAGGAAAATTACTTTTGGATTTTTCAAACATTGAAAACAAAATAAAAATTGTGGTAATTATGTGAATTATTTAAAATAAGAACGTTTTTTCTGAAATTAGCTAATCGTGTGAGGCCTTAAATTTCCCATATCTATTCCATTCCCCAATGGATTTTACGAAGAACTCTTTATAATCTAGCTGTTGTAAAATTTAATTAAAGAAAAAAATTAAAAATTACTACAGCTTTTATGTTAAATAAATCCTTCTTGGAGTGGAGAGTGGTGATACATATTTAAGATACCTAAAAAGTTTTATTAATTAGCTTCTTGTTTGAAACATATTTTATTGTGATCTCTATATCTCTTTAATTTGTTATAGCCTAAACCAGACATATAACTCAATTGAATGCTCATTTTGATAATTAAGCAAATTTCATACTCTATTTTGGGAGAAAGCAGGTACTAAATTCCACCAATAGCTGGAAGAATGTATTATATTTGGTAACATTCAGAATGTATGTGTGTGACTATATATTGTTCCATAAACTTACATCAATTGGAAATAGTGATGTTCTTACAGAAAGGTGCTTAAATCAAAAGCTATTTACTTTTTCTTTAATCCTCACCCAAGTGTATATTTTTCTTGATTTGAGAGATAGAAGAAGGAAAAGAGAGAAACATTGATGTGAAAGAGAAACATCAATTGGTTGCCTCTTGCGCATGACCCCGAACAGGGATCGAACCCACAACCTTTTGGTGTACAGGATGATGCTCCAACCAACTAAGCCACCTGGCCAGGGCAAAAGCTATTTATTTTTTCAAATAACTCTTCATGTCACCTTCCCAACTCTGAAGTTCCTTGATTTAGTGTGAATTTTTATAAGTTACAACAGCTACTTTTGCTTTTAAGGATAGTAATTGAGAGTCATACTGTTTACAGGATAGACATTTAAAAACAGGTTTAATAAATAAAATTATAAATTAATTGTGTATTGTTTTAAGTTTTACCAGAAAAAGTTTTTTAAAAAATTATTTAGTATCTCACAAGAAATATAAAGCTCTAAAGTCATTCATCATTAGAATAGATTAGGATCTAGAATGATTAATGCTGAAGATTCTTTTTTTAAATCTAAGCCAACTTTTTATAACATATACACATATAGATGTGTATATAAATACTTCAAAACATTATATATAAGTTAAATTTTATAAGTATGGATTAAATTATACATTTAAATTATCATATGAATGCATAGGTGTATAAATATATAATTTATATATAACTGTAGTTTAGGTTACATAACTATAGTCTTTAACATGGGTTTTCATGTTTTAAACCACATTATTGCCTACTTAACCAAGTTAAATAATTATTTAATTTTTGAGATACCTAATTCCAAATTATATTTTACTACAAATGTTGAAATCACTAGTGTTTTTTTTTACTGGATGCACATTTTTGTAGTAGAATGCTTAACTATATTTTTAAAGTATACTATTAAAAATCATCCTTTAACATGTCTGTCAAGAATGCTTATAAAATTGTGACCAAATCAGATACTTATGGGCCATAAGATACTTTGAAAAATATTATCATAAACGTTCATAACCTTGTATGAGATGCCCTGCAGGTAACTTTCAATGAGAAATGCCTCTGGGAATAATGTGTGACACGGACACAGCGGCTCTCAGAACTGTTTTCCGTGCATCAGAGCCCATTGTACCCTCATGAGTGCATTTGTGTCTCTTTTTATCCAATTTCTGAGGGAAGAGGAAACGTTGGCTCACCTTGAGGAGGCCATGGATTTCCCAATTCTGTGGGCCATGCCTTGGCTTCTTTTTAGAGGGCAAAACTACCCTGCTTTACCCAGGCATGCCTGGAGTGCAATGAGTATGTCCCTTTTTATCCCTAGGCAAGACATGAAAGGCCAGTAACCCAATAACTATAGTTTAAAATTTATAGTGCATGCTTAGTCACAGGTAATGGTATGGCAATAATAATTAAACCTATTAGTTTTATATACCATAAAGGATATTTCCATTACTGAAAAGGATAATGGCATTGTTCATTAATGCCACCAGATCACCCATATTGCAAGTCGGCCATGATTGGTATATAGATTTCTCTCAAATGTAAGAAAATGATTTTTTCTCTTCGCTACTTGATTCCCTATTTTGACTACAAAATCTCCATTTCACATACAGATGAAGATATTGGTAATTTCATTAATTTGTCCATTTTGGGCACATAAATTGAATTTCCAATTTCAATCATGTTGCTAACATAGGAAGAGAGGATAACAACACAGGTTATATAACGAGCTCTATCTCTCATCAACTTTGTCAGTAAACTGTCAAATATACTAACCAAAAAGCAGTTCATCTTTTAAGAAAATCCAAAATGTAGTCAATTTATGGCAGATAGCTATGTAGAGGTGTATATCATTTTGTAAATCATCACCAGTATAAGAAAGAAACAAGAAAAATGCAGCAGATCCTTAAGTTGGACTTACTAATATATTGTATCATTACATATAAATAGACATATTGATATGATATCCATTTTAGAGACTTTTAGACAGTTGCAGAAGAGAAGTTAGGATTAAAGGATCTTGTCATGTCATTATGCTTTACTCATCTTTTTATTTACAATTATTCTTGTGGTATTTGGGAAAAGTTAAAGCCATTTGACACCATGCTTATCAAAAAGACTGTATGAAGAAGCTTGTATCAGATCAGCCGCCCTGCAAAGGACAATTATAAAGCTGAGTAAAATATAACAAAGAGTAAAACAATATTTAAAGGTACCCAAGAGCACCTCACAATCAGGATTCTGAGGGACCAATGTGTCAGAAAGAACATCACAGAGTGGTCAATGCACAGGACCGCCCCCCACAGCAAGCAATACCAGGCTCAAACTATCAGTACTGCTGAGTTTGAGAACCCCTGATGCAAAACAAAGCTGAGCGTTTCCCAACATTTTATAAAGCCACAGTTAAGACAATGTGGTATTGCACAAGAATAGAAAAATAAATCAATGAAATAGGATAGAGAGAGTCCAGAAACTACATGGTTATACAGGTCTACTGATTTATGACAAGGGTACCACTACTGTGAGAAAATGATGCTCTTTTCAACAAATAATGCTGGGACCAATACAAACATATGTACAAGAATTTGGAGTAGAAAAGGCTGTTTTAAACGGGACTCGAATTACTGTTGGCAAGAGGAAAAGATTGATCAATTGAACATTATTAGAATTAGGAAGTTATTTTTATTGAAATATACCATTGAATAAGCCAGAGACTAGGAGGATATGCCATTAAGCAAGTCACAAAATGGGAGGATTTTTAATGTATATCCTGTATAATAAAATATGCAAATTGACCGAATGGAGGAATAGCTGGTCGCTATGATGCACACTTACCACCAGGGGGCAGACACTCAATGCAGGTGGTCAGTGTGCTCCCACAGGAGGAGCACTGCTGAGCCAGAAGCAGGACCTAAGCCGGCAGGCGGACATCCCCTGAGGGTTCCCAGACTGCGGACTGCGAGAGGGCGCAGGCCAGGCTGAGGGACCCTCCCCTCCCCCCAGTACATGAATGTCGTGCACTGGGCTTCTAGTATCCTATAAAAAATAAATTAGAATGTATAAAAAAATCTAAAAATGTTAGAAAACAGGCAACTCCGTTCTGTATAGGCATAATATTTGAACACTTTACAAAAAAAAATAGCCAGTAAACATGAAAATGTACTTTACATCATGTATGTAGTTATCAAGGAACCTAAAGTTAAAAAATCTACAGTTTTTCCTCAAAGTGCAAAAGTTTATTCGACACTAGAAATATCACTATTTGCAAAACACAGTCACACATTTTAAAAAAAATATTTTTGTATTGATTTCAGAGAGGAAGGGAAAAGGAGGTAGAAACATCAATGAAGAGAGAGACACATTGATCAGCTGCTTCCTGCATTACCCCCACTGGGGACGGAGCTGCAACCCAGGCATGTGCCCTAACCAGGAATCAAACCGTGGCCTCCTAGTTCATAGGTTGATGCTCAACCTCTGAGCCACACAAGTCATGCATTTTTGTTATGAAAAAGAGTCAACTCTATTTTAGTTTTGATTTGTTTTTTAGTTAAAAGAGCTGCTCAAAAAGGCTTGAAGGAACAGCGATGAAAAAGAACATATTCATTATAAATTACCAGATATGTGTTGTCTATTTAACCAAGATTTTTCTTATATTTTTCATTGATATTCCTTCTCATAAAAGCATTCAGAATAGTTTTTCACTTTTGAATTATATTTCAACCTTGAATGAAATCAGACAGAAAACAATGATATGCAACAAAGACTCTAAAATGAACAAAGAATGCATGGGACATGTTTCTCTCATTATAACTCTAAGCCCGTATTGGAATTTCCAGGTTTGTAAACCACTGACTTATTCTTGCCAGTAGGCAGAAAGCAATAGTGTAACATTTGATTATTTTGATGACATTTTTCTTCCTTTTCCCATAGAGAGGATACATTATTGTGAAGAAAATCTAATCTTTAACTTAAAGGTCAAAAATGCTTCATTCTGTCTATAATTTATTTTCAACAAGGTGAAAGAACAGTCTGTCATCATTGACACTATGGCAAGCAGTATTTTTTTTTACCTTTACTAGCTCACAACGGTAAATTGTTTTTGCAACCTTGAGTTTGTATCTATAATCCTATGAAATGGTTAAAAAGTAATTTCCAACCCAGCTGTTTGTGTTGCCACAAAGACTAATTAGTATAACAATTCGCTTTCTCTTGAAAACAAACCTATATAGAACATTATTGAGTAATGTGCATTGCTTTCCTCCAATAACACTATATATTTTTTTTTGTCTTTTTCCTCCCTTTATTCTGCTCCTTTGCCTGCTTTTTGCTTTTACAACTTCATCTCTAAGTCTCCTCTGAGTCCTGGCTTTGAGGTATGTACTAACTCTATCTACCATCTTTGCAAACCAACATTATAACATTAGGTTGTTATCACACAATTATCTGCATTGATTCTATGAATCAGGTCAGAACTTAGCTCAAAATTGTATGTCAACTATCATTTAAAAAATATTACCAGAGAACCCAATCTATTGAACTGCAAAAAAGAACATATTTTTGTTGTTGTCTTTTCTTGTTGTTGTTCAAGTTTCCACAGTCCTCAACAAGATGAAGAGCAGTGCAGGCATTAGGGCAATAGGTCTTGAACTGTTAGATAAAATTTTGCCCGCAGGTAAACTTGTAATTTGATCCCATAACATCGGTGTCTTTTGCATGAAACTGAGCAGACTAGACAGGATACGGTCAGCACTCACCGTATTTAGTAGCATGTTAACTGAAATCTATGCATGTTGGAACTGTGTCCTCATGCCAGGTAGCACAGAACCATGTAAAGGGAGGTCACCATCTCGATATACACAGGTTTTGGTTGGCACACATCAAGGCCTGCCTGAAAATGAATACAACTTTTTCAAGAAAGGAACTTTTAATCCTTAATGGATTATCACAATCTAATTGCTTTTAAAGGGTGGTATGCATGTGGATATGGCAGGGTCTTCATCCAAGAATAACTTTCAATGGAAAAGACACAAATTTCCTTCATAAAAGGTTTTCATTAAGTCCTCCTCCACAATTGGCCTTTTATCTTTCCTAAGCAATCAATAACCTGAACATGGAGAAGGGACATTTAGGTCAAGCGTTCGCATAGAGATATATATATATACAATAGTGCTCTTCTTATGAGAAGTTGTTTTGACCAATTGACTTGTTAATATTTAGTTTTCCTTATTTCTTTACCTCTTGCAAATTGTATTGTTATTTTCCCTCGTGAGACTATAAATTTCAGATACCATTATTAGTGTTCATTCTAAGACGGTCTTCTTAAGGTAACTCTAACAAAGGAAGCTAATGAAAACACAACCAGAACATATTCTGGGTCAAGTAAAATTGGTAAGTCAAGATACCTTGATTTATAACATGTAAAATGGAGAAATCTTCTTCAATAATAGTAAATTCCTATGTTTATAAATTATCCTAGGTAAAATGGGCCCTTCTTAGAAAAGTACAGGTGAAAGCTCAATAAGTATAATTTTTTATATTCTTGTAGATTTAAATGTAATTTACAATGCCTTCCAGATATCATTTTAGTGAAGTAGTATCTTTCCCTTTTAATCATCCTTTGTGACTAAAGCCAGGAACAGAGTATATAAAGGAGGAGTGACCAGTGGTCTGCTTTCCTGTGGAAGTTGTACAGCTTAACGGCAGCAAGGCCTCCACATGGTAACTCCTGATAAGATACGATGCATTTTGTGCATAAGCTTTTGTTCTTGAACTTGTTTATACCTAGTGTGTTAAAAAGGCAACAAACTTTTCCCCTCCTCTTTATAAATGTCTTGGGGAAAAATAATGCATAACATTTGATGAAATTTTTAGAGAAATATTTTAGTGACAATTATGATTGCAGAGCTGTTATAGAAATCTGGTCATGGTTCCATGTTCAGCATGTTTTGTGACTCTAAGATGCACAAGTGTGAACTTAGGTCAATGATCTGCCCTCATGGAGCTTCATAAATGGACAATATGCAAATAAATATGTGTCTTTGTCAAAACTTCCTAGTATTACATCCCAGTGCTATATATTAATTTATTTAATCTACTGATTAGGTTTTCATTTTTAATTTTAAACAATGTGAAATAAGCATCTTTGTATATATTTTTATGTATTTTTTACACTTTATGAAAAGTATCAGTTGATTTCTCAATAAGCATTTCTGAATGATTAGTAAGTTATATCCTTAGAAGCGAAATGACTAAAGCATTTACACTTATTTTTTGCTAAATAGTTCTTCAAAAAGTGATAAAAATTTTAATATATAAATCTGATGATGGTGTAGGAGTTTCTATTTCTTCATACTCTTCCCAACAACACATTTTGTCAATGTTTTAAAATGTTTTTTTATTAATTTCTTCAGAAAAAATGTCTATACTTAACATAATTTTTATTGGAAGATAAACAGCTTTTCATGTATTTATTGACTACTTGTTTTTCAACTATGGAAAATTGCCTCTTTTCCTAGTGAGATGATTCTTGGTTGCTTATGTGTTATGACAGGAATCCTCTGTCTGTTATTCTATGATAGAAGTATATTTTCAGTTTTATTTATATTTGTGATGTCTTTTCCCATACTAACATTTTTACTTGGCGAAGAAATATTTTGACTCATTCTCTTATTATTTATAAACTGTTGAAAATAAATCAATATGAGCAGGTTAAACATCATATTTTTGTGAAATTATTGAGGAGAATGGTCTTTTCTTGAAGTAAAGTTGCTGAAGTCAAGGTAGAAAGTGAAGCAGAATATGAAACTCGTGTCCTTTGCAACTGCAGCGCACAATTGATGACAATTTTTTAAAAAATGTAAGTTAGGCCTGTGGAAATGTATTACAATTTAAGAACATTGCTAGTTATTTTAAGTATTTTAAATGTCCTTTAATGATGTATTTACTGTCATAGCTTTGAGGTTAAGAGACACAACAGAGAATTTTTTTATGAAACTAAATTATTCTAGCCTAGTAGTCTTTTTGGTAATTCTTAACAATCAGACTGCTTTCCAGAAATTATTAGGAAATAAATTGCTCATTGCAAAAGTTTCCTCTGTGTTCAACTATTTTATAACCTCACTTTTTTGCATCCTTTAGTTTTTATGAAAGTTAGACAGTATTCAGTTTAACTTTTTTATGTTAGGGTACATATTTTGTAAATAATAATATGCCATAAACTGCTATTATTTTCATAAAGTTTACTGACTCACATTTAATTAAGACAAGCATTGTACTAAAAGGAACTCTTGGCTACATACTTTCCTAGAAAATGACTCATTTATTTACTGTTTTGTTCATTTAAAAATTATAATGAAGATAATACTAGTATTGCATTTTCTATTTATAATTGGATATGATATAAATAATATGCCATAAACTGCTATTATTTTCATAAAGTTTACTGACTCACATTTAATTAAGACAAGCATTGTACTAAAAGGAACTCTTGGCTACATACTTTCCTAGAAAATGACTCATTTATTTACTGTTTTGTTCATTTAAAAATTATAATGAAGATAATACTAGTATTGCATTTTCTATTTATAATTGGATATGATCCTGATATGCTTTCTAATAGTCAAGGTAGATTCTTTTCAAATGAACAAATGATTAAAAAACACACAACTATTTCTAATTCTGAATTAAACTATGATGATATTTCTGGCCAAATGAATATTTTCCGGGATATTTTCCAAAGTAGCAAAATCTATATAGCAGTAGAGACTTTAATTGTTGCTTTTGTGTTCTGGAGTTCCAGGAATTCTGGTGATTCATCTGAATTAAGAAATCATTTTTCCATTTAAATATGCACCATGACATCCATATAGTGCATTTGCCAGACATTGCAAAATTTCTTTTGTTGATTGTATAAACTAGTTCTCCAAAGTCAAACCTGGGCAGTGTATACTTTCAGTGAGGAAAGAGATCCAAGAATTCTTTAACCCACATCTCTCCACCCCCTGAGACTCAGAAGTGCAGTGGTGGGTTTGTGGGGAAGGAACCCTTCCGTAGAATTAAGAGTGCGCGGTCTTCTTTCATGTGCTAATAATCAGCTGTTGGCTGATTTCACTCAGCGTGTCTGGTTTGTTACATGTGCATTCATGCTATGAACAAAAACTTCCAGATCAGATGTGCAATTCTAACTATGAATACTGCAGGAGATTTCCTCATGAACGCCACTGGAGCATGGGGGATCGTATAGCACTTACCTGCACTTAGAAACATGTAGGTCTTCGGAACAAATGGATCTTTAATGAAGGCTGTGCTCCTCTCAGGAAAGGTACCAGGGCTTCCATCACACTCCCCACAAGCCATGTCTGAAGACACAAAACATTGCTTTCTATCTTAAGATTACAAAACACCCCGCCCCCCGCGCGCCTTATTACCAACAATAGTCATATCATAGTCATTTACTTAATGACCATCAGTATCCATCTAATGTCAGGCCAGACCTGGCCAGAGTTCAGTCCTGTCTCCTTTAATTCCTGACCAATCATGAATACTGAGCTCCTGGCTGAGTAATATGAAAAAAGACTGCTCATCTTCACTTTGAGAGTGTCGTGTCCTCAACAATGTCCCTACCCTGCCCTGGCCAGCATGGTAAAGTGGTTAGAGAGTAGGCCCATGCACTGAAGGGTTGCAGGTTCTATTCCTGGTCAAGGGCATGTACCTGGTCTGTAGGTCGATCCCCAGCCCTGGTGGGGGTGTGCAGGAGGCAACCAATCAATGTGTCTCTCTCAAGTCGATGTTTCTCTCTCTTCTCTCTTTTCTCTCTCTTCTCTCTCTCTCTCTCTCTCTCCCGATCCCCCTCCCCTCTTCCTCCCACTCTCTCTGAAAAACCAATGGAAAAATAACCTCGGGTGAGGATTAATTTTAAAAAAGAAGAAATAATAAAGGAGTGTGAGGAAGGTAGAAGACTAATTGGTACTATAAATTAGACTTTTAGAAACAAGAAATAATTCAGCTTCTAAAATTTTATCTGTTTCAGTAATATTTAGATACATTATTTTACTTGATCCATTAGACCTGGTTTTCTGATATGATCAAATGAATTCTCTCCCTTCTCAAGAAGAGTGAAAGTGGTGCTATTTTTATAATAAATGCAATGAAATGGAAGCCAAAACAATGAAAAAATAACCCAGTTTGGGGTGGTATCACTCCAGCTTTGCATTGAAAATATCCCTGAGTGACATGATTTCATTGAGTTAGTGCTTTTCTGTATTTTTAAAACTCAATTTTTTTTGGGGGGGGGTAGGTAAAGGAAAAGTCTCATCGTTTCCCTCTTTTAATTGAGTTGCATTAAAATGTAGTCCTTTCTATCATGTTGTTTCAGAAGCATGTGTGGTCATAAATACAGTGCTTCATGTTCTCCATTGACTGTTACAGGCTGAGGTTCTATAAAATCCGAAAGTTATCCTTCTGGGCCACTTTTGAAGGGAGAGGCTCTAACCTTTGTAGCATTCGACTGTTCATGGCCATGTTTCCAGCTTCCCCTTGGTGTTTCCAAGGCAGTATTCAATGGCACAGCGTTTTTCCGAATTATTTCATTCAGCTTTCCAGTGAACTTACAATCCCAGGCCAGGCCCCTGTCCATTTTAGGCAGGATGAAATACCATGGAAATAATATGTTCCTAAAATTGCTGTTGTTGATACTTCTACATAATCTGTTTTACCACCCCATTCACGTTTAAGTGTAGATCAAATCTGACATTTGAAGCCCCAAAGTAGAAGTTGTTGACATGTAAATTTATTGTCTTCCTCAATAGAAATGCTTCTTTTTTATTGTGTAGAGTGCATAGCATTAAGGTTGCATTGCTTTCAGTAAAAAAGAGAGGTACTCTTCTGTTATGTCTCCCCTTTCCTCTGGATCCCACAGATTCATGGGATGTTAGTAACTGAAATTTTGAAAGAACAGTGCCTGTAATTTGCAACAATTCGCTTAACAGTTCTTGTGCTTTTCCTGCAAAGGGAGGTTCACTTAAGAAAATAGTAAGGTTCCTTTACCTTTCATTTATATTTACTTAAAGAGAATGGAGTAACAGAAAACAATGTAACTTTCAAGACTACTTTAGCACTTAGCAAATCCAGATCACCTTGTATTCTTTTTTCTTTCTTTATTGATTAAGGTATTACATATGTGTCCTTATCACCTTGTATTCTTAATGAGATTATATGTTATTACTCTGTCAGCTTTCCCAAATTGCTATGAACATGAAGAAATGGATTCTCCACTCTAAAATACAGCATCGTCACCACTAAGCAGGGGGCATATCCCCCACCCCCCCACCCCCGCCCTATAGCAATGCTTTTTATTGGTATGAAAAGGTGTTGATTAGCTTTTACGTATGCTCTGTATTTAGGGTATCCAATTAAGGAGCCAAACTCATTTATAAATCTGCCACACTTGGCGGGTAGTTCAAGGGATATAAAATCAGAATCGTAGCAGAATAGCACTGAACAATCTGAAACTCATCCAACACCCTACCTGCTACTCAGTGCAATACAGGGCATGGAAACATGGGTGTTTCTATGTGATCTCCATTCCCTGGGGGTCTTCAAACTTGTCCATTGCCCAAGAAATCGTTCTGGAAATTCCCTGACTTCCCATTGAGAAGTAGTGTGTAGTGTTGTTGAAAGGAGCCGATTATTTATTTTTACTTCAGAAAGTAGTCTGTATCATACTGGACATTCACAATGCTGTTTTACTAGCAGCGACTATGAGTAGGGTTGGGTAATCATTTCCAAGTGAGATAAAGAGGTTTCAGAGTGTACCAAAGACAGTTCTAAGCAGTTTGAAGATTGGGAGCACTGAGTCGTCTTAAGCAGACAGTAATGGCCAATAATACCGAACATGGTCATTGCTTGGCAAGACTACTTCAGTGTTCACACCAAATGTCTTCCTCAGGAAGCTCCTTTTCCGAATGTCCCCTGCACCTCCTCCATCGATGTGGTTTATCTTTTCTGCAAACCTTCATATATATGGGCACTTGTTTTGTGTGAGGCAGTATTGCAGTGGTTGGTGATACAGTGATGAACAGAATAGTTAAGATCCTCTCTCCATGGAATGTACATTCTTTTGAAGGGCTACGGTAACAAACCAATAAGCAAATAGGTAATAAGACAGTTGCAGACTGCAGTATTGACTCAATAAGAGACAGGTGATGTGCCAAAGAGTGAACAGGGAACGGTCAGTAAGTTAGGTGGTCTGGAGGTCTCTTGGAGAAGGTGCCATGTGAACTGAAATCTGGAGAATAAGGCAAAACCACCCGAAAGAGCACATGCTACTGTGGATAGTAACAATTATGTTGTGTCCAGAATTCTGCTAGATAGTAAATTCATTGGGCACAGAGAGTAATATTTAGGGTCTTTATATGTTCTGCAGCATCTTAATTGGGCTTTGAGGAGGGGTTTGCAATGGAGAACACTTCTTAAATCAGATAGAGCCATCTCGATGGCAATAGGAGAGAACTAGTATAAGGTGTTGTTCTGCATAGTTCTTTGAATGTTGTTCGTTCAAAATGCTAGGTATCTTAAAATTCCTGGAATAAAGGACTAAGTATTTGGTTGCATCTGTTTTCACACAGTTGTGCTAGTACCTGAATAGGAAAGTAGGCAGGCAGCTGAGTGATGCTTATACAATAGAAGCTGTTTATTCAGTTAGTCATTATGTTCTAGAAAACATGTGTGACTCATATGCTATCCTCTGAGCACAGACAGGCTGGTTCAAAGTCTCTTCTGTAGGTCAAGGTTAAAGGATTCACAATATTTTCACATTGCATTTTGGCATGTAGAATATACTATTAATTATCTTCACTGTTTCCTATGAACTCTTCCTTCATGACTTAAATAAGGAGAAAAAATACTTTCTATTTTTATATTGGTATAAAACCAGGGAATATGAAAGCTGGGAGGGACTGTGGAGAGAGAAATCATTGTTATCAGCCAGAACAAGGCTATCTGAATTCATTGGTCTGGAACTTTACAAGCTGTATGATCTCTGACAAATGACTTAACCTCGTTGGGATTTGGTTTTCTTATCCATAAAACGGGCATCATAACATGAGTGGTCATGGGGTTTAAATGAATTAATGCATGTAGAGGGATATGAAAAGAGTTTGGCACATATGAAAGTTATAAAAAGTGTGTTATGCCTAGTTCAAAGGTCAGACTCCCCATGAACTAAATTTGTTACCCAAATAAGTTGACTGGCAAAATACTTAACATTTTTTTAGAGTTGCCTATATTTTGAAATGGAGTTACTTCATAAAACAGTTGGATTTTCTGCTTCCTTTGAAAAACTAAGAGGTCTGGAGGCGCCGGGTTTACACACTCACATGGCAGCTATAAGCAGTGTTTGAGCAGTGGCCATCCCTTTTATATTGAGCCCATCCTCTCCAATTTACTCTAGTCCACACCATTTTCTATGCCTCCCTGACATCGAGGGGCCACCTATTAATATGGACAGATTCGAGCTTGCTACCTTTCTCTTTCCAGAGCAGAAGAGTTCTACACAGATTCATGTTGGACAGGCCAAGTAAGGGTCAGGATCAGGAAGAAGATATGTTCAAAGAGCAGTTATAGTTGTAGCCAATTGTACACTCTCAATAAAGCAAATCTGTAGAAGTTACAGTGCATGTAATATTAAGTTATTGAAATATGCTTATATTACAGCCTGTATTTTAAATATTTCTATTGAAATGTCTTGTCCATTTTGTTCCCAGGCATTGACTTCCTGAAAACATTCATTCTGATGAGTACAAGCAATGCTTATTTTTTATCAAGTACCAGATGCGTGTTTTCATTAATAGAGGACAGATATTTTAAGACACTATCCTTCCCTTAGAAATTTATTGTCTGATGATTGAGAAAGCACCACAAAGAATTGTCAATGTGTATGCTAAAATATTCTGTACGTTTTTTGTTTCCTTTAACTCAAGGTGTAGCTTATGTCACCCAAAGTCCAGTCCCAATGTGGGGCTGTGAAATGAATTTTAGTTAATAAATATAAATATTTTAATACTGTAGAAGTTTTCATTTGAACCATGTTTTTATTGTGTGTTTTTCTATTAATCCTCACCTGAGGATATTGTTTCCATTGATTTTTCTTTTTTAGAGAGAGAGAAAAAAGGAAGGAGGGAGGAGGAGAGAGAGAAATATCAATGTGAGAGAGACATATGAATTGGTTGCCTCCCAAACCAGGGATCAAATGTGCAACCCAGATATGTGCCCTTGACTGGGAATCGAACCCAGACCCTTCCATCCTCAGGTTGATGCTCTATCCACGGAGAAACAGGCTATTGTTTTGTTTTTAATTTATGTCTTTGAATCATGCTTTTTGTAAAGTGACTTTTATCTCTCAGGAAATACCATGTTTGATCTCTCCCTAAATAACAACAAGCAAACCACAAGTTAAGGCAACGTTCCCCCCTCTTTTTTCTAGCTTTGCTAATGAAGAGAATTTGTTTTGAAGTGGAATATGCCTTGTTTCCAAGTCCTGTTAAATGTTTAAAGACTTGCTGGCAGTTGGAGTTTCCATAATGTAATCTAAGCAATCATTTCCTGGGAAGGTTCCACACTTGCTGAGTCATTCCTTTAGCTACCAGTTTAAAAAACAAAGTCAGTCTCTGCAAAGCAGGATGCACTGTCTCAGGAAGTAGGTGCCCAGCGCTTGTAGTTTTCACTTTGGCAGTCATTTCAGATGAAACACTGTTAGCATAAGGAGGCTGCAGTTCCTGCACAAGACCTCAGGCTTTTAACCAAATTTTAATCTCTATAATCTTTACTCTGTTTAATCTCTAATTCTACCTTAAAATGTCAGCTTTCCTCACTTTTCTGTTCGCATATTCTCTCACACCCTTGATATGATTCCTCTTGCATTGAGAACACAAAAGACAGGGTTATATTTTTTATCATCTATAATTTGCTAAACCAAATCATTTACATACAGCCACCCCAATGCCATATGTTATGATAATGTCAGTTCTCACAAAAGTTCCACACACACCTGTAATTTGATCCAAACTCCTCAACTCAGGAAAAGAGCAATTTGTAGGACCCATGACTAATGTAAAAATGAAAATTTTTGGAAGCATATCCTCCTGTATGCTTACTATAACTATGGAGAAGGGCATTTTAAGTTTATTCTGCAAGTTCTGATCCAGTTTTGCTCTGAACATAATAATGAAGTAGCATAAAACAAAACGTAGTTGTTTCCTTTCCAAAGCATTTTAACTTTCCTCCCTATTCCTGTAAAAAAACAACAAAAACAAACAAACAAAAAACAATCATCCTATAGATATCCCAGGTTCACACAGTGCCAAAGTGGAACAGCAAGTAACAGTGAAAATCAATTTAATTAACTTAGTAAATCTAATAAAACCTTTACTAGTGTTGATGAGAAATGAAGAATTTTATTACCAGAGTCTACTTTAAATAAATGTCTTACTTAAAATTCTAAAGTACTGTACACATTATAATGAAGTATACAAATCAGGAAACAAGTAAAATGAAGTTCATGAAGAAATAATGCACTTTGTATAATAATGCATTACATTTCTTTAAAAAGCCCTGGAATGGAGACGCTGGACACTGGCTTTGCTTTTAGCTCTGCTGGATCCCCAACTGCACCTTTTCCAGGACTTGTTTCAGGAAAATGGGCCTTTGGAAACTGAGGAATATATTTTCACACAAAAGAAGCTTTCTACCACATCTGATCTTCATGTGGGGGCCTCCAGGAATCCTTATTCCAGTGGCACCCCAAGAACCCCACTCCCACTAGCAATGGAGAAAACCCTTAGAAATGTTTGGTTTGTGTTTCCATCATTGGAAATATTTAAAGAGATAATTGCTGATGACAGAATGGTGGGTTTTCAACATTTATATAAATAATGATAAATATCTATCATAGAACAATAGCCTGATTTCATAGGGTTTTGTTTTTGTTTGTTTTACAATTTGTTATATATCAATGATGGCCCTGTTTTACATTTTGATTGAAGAATGGATAAATTTCTCATAAGCATTTACAAAATCATCAGATAGTGGCACAGTGTTCTGTTTTGTGTTCGCTTCTTAGATTTGCCTCACAATAGGGAAAAGCACATGTAAATGAATGCGTGCACACTCCCAAAACATAGAATTTAATTCTGCAAACAAAACTTCAGAAGGCTTCGTCACTCTTCCTTTCCCCAAAGTGTTTATCTGATAAATTAAACTACTCGATCTCCTTCCAGCAATAAATTAGCTCCCACATGAGAAGTCACCATCCAGCACCCTGTCTCAATATTTTAAAATTCTACTTTATCATATGGAAATATAGGCCACATTGAAAATGACTAATTATGTTTGGAACTATGAAAATTTTTAATGATAGTATTTCGGGTCATGTTGCTAGCTAATTGTAATTTTAAGATGTCATGAACGACAGGAGGGCACTCTTTATTAACGCTAGTAAAATCTTAAATTGCTATTAAATCTTAAATGCTAGTAAAGTGTTAATTTCTGACACTAAATTATGCAGTTTAGGTTCTTCTGGGCCAGGGACACATGTGGCCGTGCGAATCTCCTCATTGCCTGAATGTGTGTGCAGTACAGTGTCTGGGCACAAAGGGACAGACAGTTTCTTTTCCCTAAACTCACGTAATGTTTTAGAATTCCGATTCTTATAGTTTATGGCAGTGTTTATATGAATGTTACTATGTTGCATGAGAAGAAAACTGTCAGTTTAAACATATTGCCTCTTACTCATCTAAATGAATTTGCCCCATGGTATAGTAAATAGTCTTATGTCGATCTGGCTCTGCTAAAAGCCTAGAGTTAGGTATCTTAAATTAAGGAAAATAACTGAAGAGTGATGTTGTCAAGTTTTCATATGACTTTCCAAACCTGAGAACATTTTAAGTCTGCTGAGAAAGTGTGACATCAGGTCAGCTTTTATTCTGAGTGTTGAAACTTTCCAACTATGGAAAAACATCACTTTTCATTTTAGTCTGTGCCTAAAACGGGCCTGTTGGCTACAGTTCCTCAAGAAGGACACATGAAACAGGGACCTAACCCCATGGACTTAATTATTTTTCAATCCCTAAGATATTTCTTCAGTATGTTCATGATTCTGGTTTGGCAGGCCTTGGCCCATCTTTATAAGCTCCCCAGATGTCTCTGCAGGAGCTGAGCCTTTCCAGAGTGATTATATTTTATAGTTTTCTTTTATGGAATTGTAATTCTAACTGTAACTGTAGACATAATAATCCTAACTAGAACCTCATATCAAAAAGTTTTTATTGCAGCTAGTGAATTTCCAAATCAAAATTTCCCCATTTGGTAATAAGTAGTATTAACCTTTTGGTGCAGACAGGGATAGAAATGGATGGAAATTATATATAAATACTAGAGGCCCGGTGCATGAAATTGGTGCACGGGGTGTCCCTCAGCCCAGCCTGCACCCTTTCCAATCTGGGATCTCTCTCGCAATCCAGGACCACTGGCTCCTAACCACTCACCTGCTTGCCTGCCTAATGCCCCCAACTGCCCTCCCCTGCTGGCCTGGTCACCCCCAACTGCCCTCCCTGCAGGCTGGTTGCCCCCAACTGCCCTCCCCTGCAGGCCAGTTCACCCCCAGCTGCCCTCCCCTGCCAGCCTGATCTCGCCCTTAACTGCCTCTGCCTCGGCCCTCACCACCATGGCTTTGTCCAGAAGGAAGTCGGACGTACGGAAGATGGCCGGTTGACCCAGTCTAATTAGCATATTACCCCTTTATTAGTATAGATGATTCTTTTCATCTTGTCAGAATCACTCCAAATTAGAAATTAACGGAGTAAGATGAAAATACAAGTAATTTTGGCTTTACTATTTACTAGCATTTGAAACAAAATAATTTATTTAAACTTTATGAGTTGTGATGCCTCAACTATATAATAAAGCCTTATCTGATCTTATAAGGCCTAACACAATAATTACTCAGAATAGAAGCTTAATGAGTGAGATAATTATAAGCATAATTATAACAAGTATTAAAAATAATTTAATTTCTCTTTTCTTTTGATGATTTCCAAATACATTTATTCTGATGATTCCCAAGTATGTTTCCATGATGTCAAGAGGTACCATGAAATTGTCCAAAACACTGAAAACAGTTAATTTTAATTTGTTTAATTTTTGAAACATATGCCTTGGGTTGATTAATTCCAAAACGAGAGACAAGAGTGTACAGAGATATAATTGTAACCAGAACACCAATATTTGTGTGTCTTGTATAGTCCACCAGTTTCTGTGTTTTCCAATTATAAAAAAAGATAGTATAAACTTCATCCTTTATTTTCATATGGTTGAGATCATTTTAAATCATATTTTTTCCTCTGAGTGAATCCAAAGAAATTGTAGGTGTTTTTCAGATAAAGTACTATGTATGGTAGACCTGACGGGATTTACTTTTCATTTTCTATCTTCATGAACTGCTTGTATTTTCTAACCATGTGCACGGAATACTATAGAAAATGTCAGTGAAGTAATTTGCACAATGGGGTTAAGGACCATTTTTTTTTCCAACTCTATATTCCTGTCTTAAAGTTATTATATTACTTTCAGAAGCTCAAAATTTTTGTAAGTTCTAGAAATCAGGTTCAAATATTCTGATTTCCACTTCTCTTCATTTCAAACTATAAAAACAAGGTAATTCAAATAAGAAATAAAGGGTTGATAAATACATTCATGAACAGAAACAGTTTTGCCTTATATAGCTCATATTCTTAAGGATCAAGCCACTAAACACAATAGTAAAACGAAATGTGTTTAAAATGCATAAAGATACCAATCAAGTACTCTCTTACATTTTAATGTTCTTTATTGCTTTTCAAACCTATAGCAAAAGTCACCATCAGAATCATTTATTGGTCGAGAGAAGAGGTCGAATTCTCAGTCATACATCGGACGCCCCATTCAGCTCGACAAGATCTTGATGTCGAAAGTGAAGGTGCCCCACACGTTCGTCATCCACTCGTACACGCGGCCCACCGTGTGCCAGTACTGCAAGAAGCTCCTCAAGGGGCTCTTCAGGCAGGGCCTGCAGTGCAAAGGTAGGGAGGCTCCTGCCGCCAGCATCTTCACCAGCCAAAGGAGATCCTTAGCCCTCATCCATGTGAAATTACTTTTCTTTGTTTTACAACTCACTTACTGATGAATTCTTGGTTTTTGTTTTCTTTTAAAATCATTGTGGTTAGATTGCAGATTCAACTGTCATAAACGCTGTGCACCAAAAGTACCCAACAACTGCCTGGGCGAAGTGAGCATCAATGGAGGTGGGTACAAACCAGCAGTCTGTCTCAGGCTGTCAGCTAGCGGGATTTTTTTTTTTTACTATTTGTTTGTTTGTTTGTTTGTTTGTTTTTCCGTTCAGATACTTGTGACCCAGCTAAAAATAAATCATGGCCTCAGTTTGTCCGACTGCACTGTAGAAAATCACTCATCCCAGCACATCAGGTTTTGATAAAAACCAAAGAGGTTATCTCTGTTTTTACACGGGGAACAGCCAGTACTGAAAATTTGGATTCCAGAGTTTCTTCTCCAGTTGTCCCTTTTAATACACCTCTCCCAGTTTGTTTGGAAATGTAGAAAGTGTTGGAATGTTGGAATACCTACAAGTTATAACTGTGTGTCTCTTTCCCCCATCCTCATTCCAAGCCCTGAGACCAAGGATTACTTTTCATTCCTGTTGGTCAAGGGAGGGAAGATACAGAGACTGTCCCATCAGGAAATAATCTCCCTCTTCCTCCACCCAGCTACTCTCATTACACATGTGCCATTAACCTGAAACTTTAATAATAAAAGGAACTTTAATTCAGCCGATTAAAAATACATATCATTTTATACATTTTGGAAGTATTCCTTTGGGAAAACTCTAGCTACATAAATTAATTTTGAATGATTCTTTAAGAAAAATGCCGTGTCTTAAAGGAACAGCTCCCATTTCATTTCCAAGTAGTATTCCTCATAAATTCTTAGCAAAGTATTTCACTCTCTATCTGTCCCAGGCTAACTTTTTCCATGGATATTGGACTGCTATCTACCTTCAGTCTCATATCAGTTTTCTGATTCCTCTGGAAACAAGAATTGTGATATAAGACCAAAGAGACGAGTTGATATTTATTTACTTATTTATGTATTTATTTATTTATTTTGCTAAAACACTGAAGAACAAGATTATCTTTCTCTATAACTTTCTTCTCTAGAAGAAACACCTAACTATTAGAAGAAGGGAATTCTCTCCAGGCAAACATTCCCTGATTAGTTTGTGCCTTGGAGATTTGTGCATGAATTAACTGCCAAAATGGAAAGCTTGGCCATTTTCCCACTTCCTGTGACATGTGGTATGGACTTTGTTCCGACCCAGAAAATGTCAATATACTCTTGATAGCTACAGCTAATGGGGGAAAGTGCCATTTTTGACATAGTTAATTTCTTTGAAATTGCATTTTCCCGGACAGTCAGATAAATCTGGTAAAATGTGAATTTTCCAAGCTTGGCAGGCTAGAGTCTCTGATCAGTTTATTTTCTAATTTTAAAATAAGTACTCTGTATCAGTAAATGGTTATAATTTATTTCATTACTATCAACTTGGTAATTCAATATAACTTCAAATATTCAATATCTTAGGTATTTAAAAAATGCTTCTTATGTGACCAATTTCATATATTGGAATTTATGACTTAAAAAGAATCAATGACCCTGAGAAGTTTTGCATGTGAAAGTTTCCCTCATCTACCCAAATATCTTTTTCTTCCCACCAGGGCTGAGAAATTTCTACTTCACTTTTGCCTGGTATCATTTTGCTTCCGAGCACTTCGCCTCTATCCCACCCTTGCCTTTCTTCTACGGCTCTCCATGACTTTTCATGTTTTTTAGGCATAACAAACAAGCATTGGCTTGTAAATTATCTATTCATCCTCTCATAAATTCAGATTCTTATGAACAAATTTTTTTTAAAACAGGAAAGATAATTTCTTCAAATAACTACTCTTTTAGGGCTTCTGGTTGATTCCTTTTCGACTTGCCTTTGTCTTAAGCCCTGGCTCCAGGATGTCAGGCTAATCTTCACAGGCGTAAACAATTTTTTTAGATTTGCTCAGCCCTGGGGCAGAGTCTGATGTGGTCATGGAAGAAGGGAGTGACGACAATGACAGTGAGAGGAACAGTGGGCTCATGGACGACATGGAAGAAGCAATGGTCCAGGATGCCGCGATGGTGATGGCAGAGTGCCAGAACGACAGTGGGGAAATGCAGGACCCGGACCCAGACCCAGAGGACTCCAACAGAACCATCAGGTGAGGGCTGCACTCGCGGCCTCGGTCCAACAGTGGACCTCCAGCTGACATTTTAATCTACGACAAAAGAAAGTTCTAGTGTGTGCTTAATTTGCTCATGAATGAGCTGTGTTCTGCAGAGGCTAGAGAGCCTTTGGAGTTAGGAGGTCAGGATCCCTTGGAGAAGTGTAGTTTGCACCCTTTTCTAGCATTGCCTCAGTCTTTGACCCACTTTTTAAATTTATTTTTATTTTTTGCATATGAGGGATTCTCATATTTGCCATCTACAACTTTACTACTAAATTGTTTATGCAAAGCTTATTGTGTAGAAACACAAAGATTGGGGATGCATCTCAGTCGATAGCATTTATTTTATAGCTGGCCCCTATTACAAATATCACATATGTCTACACTGTACTTTCGGAAGTATGTGAAATTTTACAGTTGTGATCTAGCCATCTATACTTTTTAAATTACTATCTGATCTCCATTTTTTTATATCTGGGGTCAGCACACTCTGGGCAAATCAGGATGCTGCCCGTTTTGTAATAGTTGTATCAGAACATGATCATGCCCATTCATAATATCTGTGGGCACATGTGCTCTTCAATTGGCAGAGTTTAGTATTTTGCAAAGCCTAAAATATTTGTTACCTTGTCCTTTACAGAAAATTTCCCAATCTCTAATTTATAAGTGTTTTCAAACTTTTGTGTCCATTTATAAATGCCATATGCATTGCCAAACTGAAATTGTTCATCAGATTAAAGCAATCAAATAATGACATTTTTTCCATTTAATAGAGTAAAGCCTATTTCTAAAATATTGGAAAATATTAGTTTTATGGCCCACCTATCTTTTGAAGGTGTACATTTCTTTAGTATCAAAGGAGGCTACAAGGTGGTGTGCTTGCATGGATGCAGTGAGAAGGGAAGAGAACACAGAGACGGAAAAAAAAGAGAAAGAGATAAAAGGTTGGCATAATTCCATGGGGAATGGTTATTTAAAAAACAGTTTAAACAGCTTTTAATTTTTATGAAACTTTTCAGAGACTCAAATTTATGTGAAATGCTGTTATCTATAAATGATCAATATTTTGCCTGTAATCGATATATATAAAAGCCTAAGTGACCAAACGACTGAATGACCGAACGACCGGTCGACTGGTCGTTATGGTGCACACTGACCACCAGGGGGCAGACGCTCAATGCAGGAGCTGGTCCCTGGTGGTCATTGTGCTCGCACAGCCAACCTCCTGTGGCCGGCCAACCTCCCGCGGTCCCTCCCCCCATTAGACGGCCCCAATCGGCCTCCATCACCAGCCAGGCTGAGGGACCCCACCCATACATGAATTCGTGCACTGAACCTCTAGTATGTAATAAGTGAGCAAATAAGCTGTCGTGAATACTGTGGCCTCAAGACACTAAGACAGTAATCTACCTGTTATTTACCCAAAACTGAACACCATAGAGGTTAGCCTGGAGATGAAGGCACTTATTATCATGCCTTGGGATTTTTCGAGTGTACCTGTGATGTGCCTATCATTCTTCAGAGTAATCCAGAAGCTGAGCTATGGTACTCTGACAATACATTTCACTAAAAATGGGGTGTGAAATTTTTCTTACTTTCACTTTGAAATAGCTGAAATAAGATTTTATACAGGAAAAAAAGATTTCTTTCAAAAAGCATTTATTTCCTGAAATATTTTGACTTTTCAAGTCCATCAACAAGCAACAACATCCCGCTCATGAGAGTTGTGCAGTCTGTCAAACACACGAAGAGGAAAGGCAGCACAGTGATGAAGGAGGGGTGGATGGTTCACTACACCAGCAAGGACACACTGGTAAGGTGCCCGGTGGGCATTTTTCTCAGGTGTTGCTCACTTTAGGAGTCCCGAATGCCCGTGAAGATGTAGGATGTCTAAGTTACCAGGAGCACATTCCCTGCAGCCATGTCCTGGATCGGTGTAGCACTTTAGCAGTCTCTGGGTGTCAGAGGTAGCTGAGCAGGCAACTAAGTTAGAAAAGAGTGTAGACAGCAGTCTCAGGGAAACAAATCACTTACCTCCATTACTTGGGATAATCTTCAGACAACTTGAATGCCCACCTGCCATTTTATAGTAGAAATGAAAACGACAGTCTATGTTGTCAGAATGCTCCTCTGTGATTCGGAATTTTTTAAAAATAATACTGCATTTTAGGGAGGAAAAAACAACAATGATAACTATCATATTCTTATTAAATCCTTAAGTGTTCACTTAAAAACTGACTTTAGGACAGTATATTTTATTAGATAAAAGACAACACATTTTAAATTTTAATCTAAGCTGCTCACTACGCTTGACTTTCCTGATAGTTGTGAATGAGGTTGTACATGTGGGTAAGAGAGAAAAATTTAATCCATGTTTTAAAGTTAAATTGAAATGTGATGATAAGCTTTTTTCTCAGTTACCAGTAGTGTTTTCCTCGGTACTTCCTATCTGTAGTATTCCCATTATTTCATTAGATAAACACCTATAACCTAATTATTTATAATCTCAACTTTCTGTGCTGGAGAAAGATTTGCATGACTTAATGTAGGACTCAACTGAACATGATATAGCTTTTCCTAGACATGGTGCCAAATATTTAAAGCATATTTTATATATTTGACTTGTCTAAATTGGTTGCAGAAGAGACCAAGAATAATGCTAGGGCTTTTGGGTCTAAAAAGGTGAAAATACACACACACACACACACACACACACACACACACACACACACACACCACACCACCACCCCTAAAATGGAAGATGTACCTAGAATGAACAAGGACCCGATAACCAAATCATTAAATTTAGAGATCTATAGGGAGCTTGAGAGAAGGTAAACTGATTTGATACATTCCCCTGACTTTGATCCCATGGAGTCAACCCTACTATCCAACAAAATAGTCTTCAGTTCTATTTTGAACTGAATGTTCTATTGTAACATTCAGAATTCTTCCATCTGTAATTGAAGCCAGAGTACCTGGCTGGATCAACATGGTATTCCTTATGTTCTAAAATAATGAGAATGTATGAACTTTGTATCTCCTGTTAAGCCTTTCTATTTTGTTACAGACTACAAGTCCACCTTTAGCTATTCAAGCAGTCAAATAAATTTTAAAAGGGTATTTTCTATTTACTATTATGCATGTACTAAATGCCCTGCCCTATTTTGGGTGAGAATAATACATCACCTCCTTTATTGCTTATAACTCTGATGTAGACATGCAAACTTATCCCACATTTGCTCAATAGTCACTTTCTGGAGTATGAAATTGACTGTGTGTCTTTCATGCACTTTCCACCATAAAATCTTGTCCCCACTGGGAAATGTTTTTATTTTATCAATAGTAAATATTTTGAAAGTTTTTAAAAGATCCTGAATCTAACTTCTGTTTCAGCGGAAACGGCACTATTGGAGATTGGATAGCAAATGTATTACCCTCTTTCAAAACGATACTGGAAGCAGGTACTACAAGGTAAGTAAGGATGGTTCTTTCCTTGATTGCAGTCCCATGCTCTCTATACATAGAGTATCAGATATGCAAAATACATCCAACAAGCATGACTGTTTTTGTGCTTGCCCTAAGAGATAATTTTTCTTCTCTGTAACTTACAGTTTTGGAGGAGTCGGGTTGTGACCCCATAATAGCCGTTGGTGAATTTGACATTTCCTGGGGGAGTACTTCTGGTCCCATGGGCTGATGGTGGGGGAGGAGAAGCTCATTGAGTATGTTAGCAGAGATGTGTGATTTGAACAGAAAAGTCAAGGTCACAGCAAATTAGCTAAAAGTAATTTCTGAAATCCACTACATCCAACTTTTTTTTTTTTTGCTGTTGCTTCTTCATTGTTTTCCTTCTACAGCCTTGCAGCATCACTGGAAGTAGTTAAGAAACCTTGTCTGATTTCTCCTTGCATTGTCAATATTCATAAGGAGCACTTTGCAAAAGTTTGGCAGCAATTTTCATTCTGTCTCTCTACATGAAGTAATACAGATGTGGAATAATGTATCACCCATTAAAACAAGGTTCCAAAAGAAATTCAGAGTGAAAACAGTTTATACTTGCCCTTTCAAATTAATGCCGGCTCGGGCGTAGTTGAAGTGATTCTCCGTGGCCACTTTACACAGCTCTAATGGAAAAAGGCTATCTCATTAATTTTTCAATAAAAATATGTTTTAAAAATTATTATGTCTTAGTCACTACATACCTCCTGGAAGACAATGTGGTGATTTTTTTTTAATATTAAGATGGTCTTAAAAGCAACTGCTTTTAAAACCAATCACTGTGGTTTTTCTCATTAAAACTATTCACTTGGCTGTATTACTATATTAACATGTATCAAGTCAAATTAAATGAATCATTTCCAGTACCTTAAAAAATAGTTAAAAATTAAAAACAGCCATTCATACCCAAATGCATTTCAAAAGTGTTGTCATTCTACCTCACTGTCATTTATATTCTATGTCTTAGATTTTGGGGCAGAATCAAAATCATTATTCTTATTGATACTCATACTTGCCACATGAACATGATGAAAAAGGCGCTTGAATTTTTCTGGGAAAATGAGATGATTATATTTCCTCTAGCAAAGATATTTTTAAATTTTGCTTTGTAAAATTCAGTATTTCACGAAACCATTTTATGTAAATGATGGCCATTTGTAATGTCATTTCTTACACATTCCTGGCATGAATCTTATTTGAAAGTTTGCATACTTTTGGTAAACTATATCAGCATACTCTTTCTTCCACAGGAAATTCCTTTATCAGAAATTTTATCTCTGGAGCCAGCAAAACCTTCAGCTTTAATTCCTAATGGCGCCAACCCTCACTGTTTTGAGATCACTACAGCAAATGTAGTATATTACGTGGGAGAAAATGTGGTCAATCCTTCCAGCCCATCACCCAGCGGCAGCGTCCTCACCAGTGGCGTTGGTGCTGATGTGGCCAGGATGTGGGAGGTGGCGATCCAGCATGCCCTCATGCCCGTCATTCCCAAGGGCTCATCCGTAGGTTCCGGAACCAACTCTCACAGTGAGTCTGCTAGCTTCCTATCTGTAGAGCAGGTGTAGAGAGCCTTCTGAGGATGATTTAGTTTATTTGATAACAAATATACTAAGATATTACATTCTTTAAATTATCTTATTTTTATTTTATATTAAATTTGAACAAATTCATGTAAACCCAAATATTAGGCAATAGCAGAGACCTAGAAGTATTCTTGAACCTGATCTGGAATGCCAGGCTTGCTATTTGAAAATCTGGGTTAACAGAAAACCACCAAGCAGGCTAGGCTACCGTGTGTACATGGTGTGCAGAATACTGGTACTTCGAAATCCTTGATAATTTTATCCCAGGAAGAAATCTGTGTCATTAGTAGAATGAGATAGATTTTTATGAAAATGAGACCAGAATCAAATATTGAGGGTGAATTTTAAAAAATATTGCAGAAATCTATATAAAAGTGTAATTTAAAATTTCATCATTACTATCAATAATGAAATCTGTGGGGAAGGACCCCTGGTTTTCACATCATAGTTTATTTTATGATATATCTCTTTTTCATTGATCTCTCCAACTAATGTACATATTAATAGAATGTGCATGCCTATTTTGGTGCTAAGCACTTACAGAAGGTCTCTAATTTAATGCCTTAAACCGTGGTCGGCAAACTGCAGCTCGCAAGCCACATGCGGCTCTTTGACCCCTTGAGTGTGGCTCTTCCTAAGCCTTAGGAGTACCCTAATTAAGTTAATAACAATGTACCTACCTATATAGTTTAAGTTTAAAAAATTTGGCTTTCAAGAGAAAGTTCAATCGTTGTACTGTTGATATTTGGCTCTGTTGACTAATGAGTTTGCCGACCACTGCCTTAAAATAACCCGAATGGGTGGATGTTAATGACTTGTCTGTTTTACAGGTGAGCAAATCGGGCCCTAGAGAGATTAAGTTAAGCTTGTACCAGAGCCACAATTTGGCAAGCCAGTGCTCGAACTCGAGTCTGTATGACTCCACATTCTAAACTGAGAAAATATTATTTTTCAAAGCTGTATTGATTAAATCTGTAATAGTAAAAAGAAATATTCTAATAGACATTTTTAGAGAAAAATTTAATTGCTCTGATTTAAAAATACCCCTGCAGCTTGATTAGTAAGCATGTGTTTACTTGTTATGCTGTTACCTCTCTTACTTCTTTTGTGTATTTTTAACATGTATTTCCAGGAGATATTTCTCTGAGTATTTCAGTTTCAAATTGCCAGATTCAAGAAAATGTGGTGAGTATATACTTAGTAATATAAAATGTGGTAATGTGATTTTTTTATTGGAAAATAAGGACATCATAAAATACGCTTTTTTATTTATCTAACAATTTAAAATTTTAGTAATTTTTAGAAAATTAAATAGTGTCTATTTGGGTACTTTTCTTCCATAAGATTTTAGAAACATTACATTAGATGGATTATTTTGGTGACTTTTCTGTAATTTATTCTGTAGTATTAAGAGCTAAATACCTATTATTCACCTCAGGTAAGCAATTATAATGCAGTTTCTAATTTTTCACACATTTGTGTATCTTGGTACTGGAATTTTAATGAGTGATATTACACAATATGAAATAAGATAAAATAAATTTTTTGAGTTGCCTGAATAGCTTAAACATGCCCTTATTCTCATTTCTTGATTGCTACAAAGGACTGCTGTCATGTGACAAGGAGTTGCAAATGCTGTTGCAGTCACTTGTACATACCAAGGAAACCTCAAAAAGCTGCATAAATTAGATTTTATGTGTCTACACTCTAGCATCTTTGTCACCCAGAGCATATACCTCCATCCTTTCAGCTGAGTTTTTGAATATTATAGGTCAAACATATTATGACAGAATTTACACTCTGCCATGTTTGCTTTATTTGTAATACTTTGTCCGTATGGCAAGTAGCCCCAAAGTAATAAGGTCTTTCTCACCTCGTCTTGTGACTAAGACCTTTGGCTGTATTTTGCCTGCTATACCTGCCTGTGACCAAAAGCAAAGTTTGCAGAGTTACACTGATGTGAGTTTAATAAATTCCATGAAACTCTATTACAACTTACAATCTTTGCGAAATTGATATAAAGTAAACTGAAAACCAAAGATTAGAGAGAATTAGGAAAACTTCAGAGTGGAGGTTAGATGAAATTTTGTGCCGTTGATCACAAGATAGCTTTTTAAAGATCTTCAGGTTCCTTTTGCTCTTGCTTAGCCAGAGAAGACTGAGAAATATAGGTTAATTTATAAGCCTTTGGGAAATTCTAGAAACCTGTGGGGTTGTTCCATCCTGTTTGGCCATGATTGCCCACTGAAAATTCCTGGTGGGCCATTGAGCTATCAGAGAAAGATGTTGTAGCTTGGACTCAGAATGCTGGAGTGGTACTAATCTACTTTCTTGTATCCAAACAACCTGAACTTACCCCCCATAGACACTGTGAAGGGATCATAGGATGTTGACAGCTTGTAGTTGTTTTCTAGAGGGAAGGACATAAGAAAAGAATAGGAATGTATAGGATCTCAGGATTCGATGTAAAAAGACTTATTTTTGAAAGGTCAAAGAGAACGCGAGTAGAAGATAGGCAGAACATTCCATAGGATGTAATAGGAATATATCCTATGTAAAGTGGCAAAGTATGGGGTTGTGCTTTCATGAGTGTGGTCATCAAATCACAGACTGTTCAACATAGGTTAACACATAATGCTTTGGCAAGTATTATTTCAAAGAGAAACAGTGTAGACATTTGGAACTTACGGAAGTGGTAAACATGGAAGATTTTAGTTACCGCGCAGATGAGAATTTCTAGTGGCTGTCATCCACCTGTAGTGGCTGCTCTCTGGCAGCGAATTCAGCCGCCTCCTCTCAGTGTAGATTCACTGGGATGTGGTGGGTGATAAAGAAGCAGCCTCACCATTCTAGCCATGAAGAGTGGAGTGGGTGGAACCAGGACTCACACAGACCTATGATTATTAACCCAAACGTCTAAATAACCATCTCAATAAGCAAATCCTGTTTTGAACATTGACAGTAAATGACATTGTATAGTCTTAAGTCTTATTTCTCTCTAATGAGACACACTCCATTGGACATTACTCTGCTACTTAAGAGCAGAATAATTTTCAGAACATTACAGTCTTACATTAATTGAAGAATGTACTTTGAATATTATGGTCATATTACAGATTTTATCTAGCATTTGTAATTTGTTTGAAACATTTAATGTTTATGAAACACTTAATAACATTATGTAATTTATTAGGACTCATGTGTTGTTCCACTTCATGTTTGTTTTTCTTTGGACTTGTACCTACAGGATATCAGCACAGTCTATCAGATTTTTCCTGACGAAGTACTGGGGTCAGGGCAGTTTGGAATTGTTTATGGAGGTAGGTTAGTTAGTTCACTAAGTATTTTTATTAATTTAAAATTTTAGCTACTTGTGTTTATAAGTTATATCTCCAAAAATATGAAAGATAAGACCTGTGTGTATATATGTTTGTATGTGTCTCTGATTTACCTTTTTAGACATTTTTCTTGAAATAATTACTATTTGGAAAATTGGAACATTTATGTTTTGAAAGAGTTTTTCACTCCTAAAAAACATATTTTGCTTAAATATGAACAAACTATATGAAATACTGGTTAAATATTGGCTTATTTAGACAAAATATTGAGAAACCAGGAAGTTGTAATTCATAAATAAATTACTTCCATTTTTTAAACATATTTCATCAGAACACCATGAAAAACCAATCATGTAACTAGACACAAAAAAATCTTTTAATTCTAATACCTTTAACAATGTATGTATTTCATTAAGGTTTGCATTTTTTAAATTTTTGAAATGAAATACTGAATTTTTATCTTTTTTCTTAAAGTCAATCATATTTGGTGAACTTATTATTTTGACCACTGCTGTTTTAGATTCTAGCCAGTTATATTTGTCAAGTCTTTACAAAACATTTGATGTTAATGTGTTACCTGCCCTATAAAAGGACATCATAACTTTCAGTTCCTTAAATTAGTAACAAATTACATTTTTGTGAGGTGTGGGTGCTCTAAAATAATTACTTCTTACTCAGTATTACTTATAATAAATATAATATTGTGCTTTTTCGTTCAAAATTAATCAAGTTCTACTCTGTTTTACAAAGGAATTGTGATTCTTCTAAAATGCTCAAATTATTTTTTATGGCAAACCTATCAATGAGTTAGCACCATTGTTGCTTGTTGTTAATGCATAACAGTGTAATAGGGGAGACTAATTACATCACTCACAGAGTATTGCTCTGCAATGTAATAGTCACATGCACAAAAAAAACAAACACATTGTATATCGAGCATGGTTAATATCCATAACTGCACATAATGCGGGGGTGAGGCAGGTGTGGGAAATGCGGTTAGAGAGACCAGCAAGGTGCCAGATAATTGGTAACATCCAACATTGAAGGAGTAGACTTAGAAGGAGGCCTTCATGAGGAAGAGTAAAAAGTTAAGACTAGACACATAGAGGGTGAAGTGGGTGAGGATAGGGTCTCAGAAGAGAATTCAAGTGCTGTAGTGACAGAGGCGTCAAGACAAAAGAAGCTGTGACCTTGAAGAGAGTAGTTGCAGAAAAATGGCTAAGTTGGAATAGAGATTACAGTGAGTCCCAATAGTAAGGAATGGTGGTAAGGAAGTAGAGAACATGAAAACAATCAGTCTTGAAAGGAAGCTGGCTGGAATGAGTCAGAAAGAATAGCAAGAGTGAGGTACAGGGGAAAGGAACACTAGATTTACAACAGATGTCGAAGTAATGGAATTTCAAGGTAGGTTGTATGTGACCGAAAAATTTGAGTAATTAGGTCCATTTTCATTTTCAGATTTTCATTTTTAGATTCAATTAATACTACTCTATACCTGTTACACTATAGCTAAGCCTTTGAGGGTGCCTTATAGATTCCTCAAAGGTTTGTTGTGAGAATTAAATGGGATGTAATGTATGGAAATGGCCTATCATGTTCCAATGATGGCGACAACAATGATAACTAACATTTTTTTAAATATTTTTATTGATTTCAGAGAGGAATATAATGTATAGAAATGGCCTATCATGTTCCAATGATGGCAACAACGATGATGATAACTAACATTTTTAAAAAAATTTTTATTGATTTCAGAGAGGAAGGGAGAGTGATAGAGAGATAGAAACATCAATGATGAGAGAGAATCATTGATCGGCTGCCTCCTGCCAAGCCCCCTACTGGGGGGATAGAGCCCACAACCCAGGCATGTGTCCCTGGCTGGAATCAAACCTGGGACCCTTTAGTCTACAGGCCAACACTCTATCCACTGAGCCAAACCAACTAGGGCGATAACTAACATTTTTTTAGTGTGCATAATTGTCTGGACACTTTTTGTACTTTACATATCTTATTTCATCTAATTCTCATAACAACATCATTATGAAAGATGAGGAACCTAAAACTCAGAAAGCTTAAGTGATTTACTTAAGATCCCAAAGTTAATGAGTGATAGAGCCAAGATGTTTATTCTTTCCATTATAATACACATTAGCTTATCAGGAACTTTAAATTATACTTTCTTAAGGATAGCATTGTGCTGGTGGTATGAGTATTTTCTATATTAAGTAGCTCAATATCTGTTTCTAAAACATGTTTTTATGAGAAATATCAGGCTGCTGATACATATAGCTTTAATGTTCCAATTCTTTTGTGTTTTAAATAGTGGCTAATTTTATAGTACATATATGATTTAGAATAATGGAGCCAATAAATGAAATCTTTATGGATATAAGTCAATGCACAGCAGAAATGTTAATTTATTTTGTGAAACATTTTTATAGTTTCTATGTGTTCCTATAAATTCTGGAGTTCTTAAATAGATGGTATTTAATAACATTATGCTAATATTTCCTTTTTTATTTTAAAGGAAAACATCGTAAAACAGGAAGAGATGTAGCTATTAAAATCATTGACAAATTAAGATTTCCAACAAAACAAGAAAGCCAGCTTCGTAATGAGGTTGCAATTCTACAGGTACTTATTTGTTTTTCATTTGGAAGCTATAAAATACCCCCTCAACTTCTGCAAAACAGAAAAGTTCTCCAAATATGTGTGGTATAGGTATTTAGAAACACTTTAAAATTATTGAAAAGGCAGATTAAACACCAAATTACTGGCTAGGTAGTAACTTTCCTGAGTCTAGGAAGCAGTTGTTCCTTTTTATGTACTTAATTCTAGGTTTTAATATGTTATTAATACTCACTAAATGGGTAATGTTTCAGCATTTGCTCACAGTGGACATACTAAGACCATTTTGTTTTACATTATAAGTAACCTTGCCTTCGTAAACATTTCTCCTTTATGCTGCCATTATATGAATCGAGTATGTAACTCTCAGAATATCAGGTAAATGAGTAAAACATGTCTGAGAATCACATCAACTTGATGTTATTAATGTCTTGCCTCTTACTGTAAACATTTCATTTAATATTCAGCATGTTAGTTAACTCTTCTCATGGATAGCAGTCCCTTTTTAAAGCCAGAATTTGTTAATAAAAGGTATTATGTGCTATATATAACTTTTTAATAATTAAGCCATTTTCTATAGACCAGAGGAAATTGAGCAATTGTTGCTAAATGTAGTTAAACTAGCTATCCAGTCTAGAAAATTTAGATCATTGATAAATTCCCATTATTATATAACTGCCATAATCTCTACTTGTCATACAAGCTGATCATAATTTCTAATTCTTCATTTTATTAAATAATTTTCATTTGAACATTGTTAACAAAATGAAACATTGAATTCTTTATTGTTTGTTTCGTTTAACTGCCATTTATTGAGTTTCATACAATTAAACGTTGAAAAAGATAATGATTTCTGCCCTAAAGGAATTAATGTATTCAGAATAACAGACTTTTGTGGGATTCAGAATTTGTAAAGATGGTGTTTTTGTACTTTTGGACAACGAATGTAACACAGAGGACTGCTACATTGTTCTCCGTTTTCATGGGGAAGAAGATGCCAATCACAGATTTGTAGCTCAGTGCTTGCTAATCAATTATCAAGAAAATATTTGTTTATTCTTAACTAGGCAACATTGAATTGTAGGTGACATCTAAAAACTTAGTACATGACATCTTCCCAAACCTGGCCCTTGCTTCCCCACTCCCACAGTTGTCCCCAAGGAAGATTCCTTTGCAGCATGCCGACCTCCAGAGCTGGTTTATGTGCAGAGATATCTATCCTTCCTTACAGGACATGAGAGGACTTTCATGGTCCACATAGTTATGTCCTATTAGAGGCCCAGTGCACGAAATTCGTGCACTGTAGGAAGGGGTGTCCCTCAGCCCAGCCTGCACCCTCCCCAATTTTAACTAACATTTTTTTAGTGTGCATAATTATCTGGACATTTTGTGTACTTTACATATCTCATTTCATCTAATTCTCATAACAACCTCATTATGAAAGATGAGGAACCCAAAACTCAGAAAGCTTAAGTGATTTACTTAAGATCCCAAAGTTAATGAGTGATAGAGCCAAGATGTTTATTCTTTCCATTATAATACACATTAGCTTATCAGGAACTTTAAATTATACTTTCTTAAGGATAGCATTGTGCTGGTGGTATGAGTATTTTCTATATTAAGTAGCTCAATATGCCACCTGGGGGTGGCCAGCTTATACGAGGGCATGACAGTCAATTTGCATATTACCTCTTTATTATATAGGATATTTCATTGCATTTGCAGAAGACTGCCTGGATGTTGAAGGTCTGATTTTCTATGCCTAGGCCTTTAATTGGCTTTCCTGAGCCTGTCACCCCAGGCTGCTGCCTCTGTAGTGAGGTAGAAAAATAAAATATACCTGAGCATACACTGCCTCCCATCTCCTCTTCGAAACAAATAGGTGCAATCACAACTCAGATGCAATAAGCAGACATTTGGCACAATTTTATTATAATAATGTGGTTTTCTAAAGAGTTAGATTAGGTTAAAAGTCAAATTGTGCCCCTTGAGCATATGAAGAGGTCAAACAGCTCTCATATTATTGCCTGTAATCTCAAAAATCCTTATTACTTATCACATCCCCACTGTCCCCAACCATTCCTTGCTTCATTCATCCAACTCCTACTCATTGAATACATATCATGAGCTAAGCACTGCTCTGCATCCAGTGGATATCATGGGGACAAAGACACACAGGTCCTAGGTATCATGGGTCTTTAACTTATATCATGCAGCTATAACTTTAGTTAAGCTGCTACTTATTTATATGTTGAATTTTCAATCATGTAAGTGTCTTATTAAGACTTGGCTTAATTGCATGCAGATACCAGGTTCAGGAGTTTATACTTTATCATAAAGTTGACAATTGTTTCAAAATTTGTTCATCAAAAATAGGGAATTCCTCATGTCCCTCAACTGAAACAAATGAAAAAATAAAAAAGTATTTGAACTTTCACCATTGTCAGATATATATATCAGCCTCTTAGGAAAGATTGTAATTCCGTATCCAGAGACAGTAAAGTTCAAGCTCACCTCTCTTGAGTTGGCTCACATATCACCAGTTGTGTAAGCATCACTCTCACACTTTATTTAAAACTACAGTCCACTCAGACATCCTCCCAACCCCTACCACTGTACCGTATTGCTCTAATATGTGTTTTCTATAACACTAACTAGAGTGTACCCATACGGAGTGCAGATATCATTGTTTTACTTACTAACTATAGGCCCGGTGCACAAGATTTGTGCACTGGAGGGGGGGGGTCCCCTCAGCCCAGCCTGTGCCCTCTCGCAGTCTGGGACCCCTTGGGGGATGTCCACCTCCCGGCTTAGGTCCAATGCCCTCAGGAATCGGGCCTAAGCTGGCAGTAAGATATCCCTCTCACAGCCTAGGGCTTTCGCAGTCCAGGACCCCTCACTCCTTACCACCCGTCTGCTGCAGAGGCAGGAGAGGCTTCTGCCACTGCTGCTGTGCTCGCCAGCCGTGAGCCTGACTTCTGGCTGAGCGCTGCTCCCCCTGTGGGAGTGCACTGACCACTAAGGGGCAGCTCCTGCGTTGAGCATCTGCCCCCTGGTGGTCAGTGTGCATCATGGCAACCGGTCGTTCCACTGTTTGGTCAATTTGCATATTACGCTTTTATTATATAATCCGCTTTTATTATATAATATATCCTTAACACCTGGCACACATTAGTTGTTTAGCAAATATTTGTTAAATGAATAAAATTGTATGGAAACACCATCTTGTCACATAGATGGCATCCATAGTGTCCAAGCAGATAGCAAAAGTCTAGATTGCATTGCTATTAATGGTTAAGTGGTTGGTTAGTTAAGAAGGATTGTGTGTGATTTGTTCTTTGTAAGTCCTCATTTCCCCATTTTGTATTTCTTATCAAAAGGAAGAATTCACCTTTTTGAACCTGAAAATTCAAAGTGTAATGGGGATAGGGGCTGGGGGTTGGAATTCTGTCTCTGGTTGAGTTCAGAAAAAGTACCATGATTAAAGTCATTTGAGTGGTGGGAAGGTTTTTTTCGCTGATCTTGAGGAACAGATTTCTGTCCCTCTGGATATAAAAGTGGTACCCAGAAGCATTTGGTGTCCTCTGCCTTGTGATGTCTAGCTTATGAAAGTCAGTGTCCTAGTTTCTGGTTGTACCTGGTGTCAGAAACATTCTGTCCTGTCCTCCTCCTGATTCTCTAGAAGGGATCATGTGGGTTGAAGAGGCTGATTGTGAAAGTCCTCCTCATGCAATCTGTTGGGCTGCTGGTCAAATTTAGATTTGTTTCTATGTTTGGAAAAATGTACCTTAGCTTATACAAGACTTCAATGTTGTAGAAGTATGGAATGTGCAAAAAAGTAGAATTGTTTGTGTTGTGTGTGTATTTTTTTCCATTTTATCTTCTGCATATAACCTAGGTGAAAGCTTTCTAAGGCTTATATCATTTAGAAAATTTGTTTTCCTTATCTGTATTTATTTCATTATTATTATTATATGTTTCAGAAGGATGTTAATTAATGTAGATATTACTTCATAAAATCCCCAAAGGATCCTATCTATAGTATTTGAAATTTTTGTAACTTGCTAAAAAATACATGGTAAATATGAAATTATTATTTTTTCTACTCATGGCAACAAAATAAGAAAAATATTGTTGTTTTGTGATTATTAAGGATATCACCAAAAACTGACCTTTATAAGGAGAGGCAAATATATCATAGAAATCTTAGAAATTTAAAATCTAACATAAGTAATATTGGAATGACATATTTAATATAATTTATCAATACTGGCTTATTTGGTCAACTTTAATTTTTATTTTCTAACATTATAATATGACAATGCATAGAAAACTTTAGGCTAGTACTTATGAATATAATTCTAATTTATTTACTATTATTTGTTCTCCTTTTCTTAATTATCAACTTTTATTTATCTACTAGAGACTTGATGCACAATCCGTGCACCGGGCCTCTAGTAGAGGGGGTCCCTTGGCCTGGCCTGCGCCCTCTCGCAATCCGGACCCTTCGGGGGATGTTGGAGAGCTGGTTTCAGCCCAGTCCCCACAGGCCAGATCCAGACAGGAGGGAGCCCAATCCTGTGCTTTGAGCGTCTGTCCCCTGGTGGTCGGTGCACATCATAGCTACCGGTCGACTGGTCGTTCGGTGGTTCGGTCGCTTAGGCTTTTACATATATAGATATAAGGAGCAATACCAGAGCTTCTGTTTATGATTTAATGTATGGAAGCATTTGGGAATTATGAAAGTACTGAACACAGAATACAGAACATAGAAAAAGTACATGAGAACTTCATAGGCCATAAATTAAATGTATCCCTATGCACTTATCTCATAAAATTACCCCTGTCATTTTGGTTTCTTTATTGTGAGGGACTCCTCTTCTCATTCAAGTCTCTCTTAACTTAAAACCACAGCAACAACAAAAGGTGGTCTTGATTGGTCTAGGCTGCCTCCCACAGCCTCAGTTCATTCTCCCTTCTGTGCCACCACACTTCAGATTCCTGCTCAGTTCGTGCGCTGCTGTCAGTTCTGGTTCATAAATTCACTTCTCATCTTTGATTTTCACATCTTCTTAAGAAAATGCAAGGCTCTTTTTGCCATACGCTGATGTTCTACCTCTACCCAGCTATCACACGTTGGCTGTGTTTTCGTCTTTATCCCATTTGACTAATCTCAGTCCTTCAACAGTGTTGATACTTTGCCCCTTTTCCAGTCTTGCTCCTCACTTCACCCCTGCACTTAACAGATCCTATTTCTCTTCCCCTGCTAGCTCCTCCAGCTGTCTCCTTGAACTTCTCCTTCCATTCAGCTAAGTGGTTTATGCTAATTTGGAACTCATTCCCAGAGTGAGGTCATCACTTGAAGAGAGTTTCTGTCATCTCTTCAAAGGTCGTTCTTGGGATCTGATCTTTCACAGGCACCTCCATCTCTTATTTCTGATCTTAGGACATCTCCACTTTGCTGTGTATTGCTACCTCAAACCAACCAACCTAAAACCAAATGCTTAATCCTAATGTCTTTCCCTATAAGATACCCGCATCCTGATTTTGTTTATTTTGCTATCATTCTTCCATTTTCTTACCCAAAAACCCTTTTTCTTCAATTAATGAAAATATACATTATTCATCAGAACCTATGAAGCACTTCCTTTCTCCACACAAAGCAATTTACTGGGCTTTTGTGCCATATAAAAATGAGTGGAACCCTTGAGATGTTTACAGTCTATTAGGACAGTCAGATACAAGGAGCTACCATTAGGATAGTGTGGAAGCATAGTCGAAGAAGTTGTGCATTATAACTGAGCCAGAGCATTGGAATCAGGAGAGTTCCAAGAGAAATATAACATTGATGAAATCTTGAGTTTGATAAGCCAAGAAATGGTGGGAAGAGACATTAGGCTGAGGGGTGACCTCAAGATAAATATTCTGTGAAAAATGAGTAGAAAACTTAAGACCATTTTAGAAGAATGATCTTCAAACATTTTTAGTCATGTGTCCTCAAAAACAATTCTAAGAACCCTTGTACCTGTTTGTGTATGTTTAAGTTGATAGCTGGAACAATTTTGTCAGAGTTTAATGAGTCTTAATTTTATAGTGTATTGAAAACATAGGTATTTGAAAATAAAGCTATGTCACTCCTTCAAATGTTTGCATTAGAATCTAAATATCATAAACATTTGAAATTATTTATCAATGATTTTAAAAATACATGAATAGGCCTTTTAAAACAATATTATAATTTACAACTTCCTTGTTTTCTGTGAATATACTATATGTTCCATACAGAATGATAGTTCAATGTATGTGTTTTTTATATTTGAAAGTCCTCTCCATAATTACTTACAATAAAAATAAGTACTGTTTTTTATTTTTATTATATTTTAAATATTTAAAGCATTATCCTGGATTAAGCTATCACCACAGTTTTTATTGGTAAAAGCTTTATCAAGAAAGATAAATATTTTGTAAATTTTGATCTGTGCTTGTTTATCATAGAAAATAAAATGTTACTGAAAATAGATTATTTAATGAAAATGATTTTTTAATTTAGTTGATAATTTGGTGGGTGAATATTACTTGTTGTTTAAATTTGACAGAGTTCAGCAACAATTTTATTCCTTTTATTATTTTTTATTGAAAAACATTTTATTTTTTATTTTTTAAATATATTTTTTATTGTTGGTAGCATTACAGATATATCCCATTTTCTCCTCTCCCGCCCTCCTCTCATCCCCTAACCACCCTCCCAGGTCTTCACTACCCTATTGCCTGTATCCATGGGCTATGCATATAAGTATATAAGTTCCTTTTTTTAAAATGTGGAAGCCAAGCCCTGGCTGGGTGGCCCAGTTGGTTGGAGCATCGTCCCCTACACCAAAAGATTGCAGGTCCGATTCCCATCAGGGCACATAAGTAGATTGTGGTTTTGATTCCTGATCAGATTTGCATATAGGGGGCAACCAATCAATGTTTCTCTCTTACATCCATGTTCTCTCTCTCTCTCTCTATCTCTATCTCTATCTCTCTATCTTTCTCTCTCTCCCAAAAAAAAAATCAATGAAAACATATTCTTGGGTGACGATTTTTTTTTTAAATTGTAGAAGCCAAGTTGTACGCCAAAAAAGAAAAAAGTTATTTATCTTTAGGAATTTATTTTAATCTTTTTTAATAAGTCCATTAAATCTCAAATTGTGTTGAAAGCATGAATTAGAAACTGAGTTGGAAAAGAATTATTTTGAAGTCATTAAAGTTATTCTCTATTTACACCAACATAGTATCTCAAATTTTCTGTTTATTTTTCTCCAAGAGGATTTTCCAAGAGCACTCTTGTAATTTGGAATATGTGAGAAGCATGCCTTTCTTTTGGAAAGTGGATGAAAGATCACTGTGAAAGGAAACTTGGGAATGGAGAATTTTGAGACCACGGGGTTTTTCTCAGGCAGATCTGTATTGAAGAGTATTTATACTCTTCAGTAGAGTTCCAGATTTAAACAAAACAGAGTTTCTTACATCTATGTCTCTGCTTTATATATCTCTTAAAAGTCTTTCTGTTCCCCAAGAGCCTATCTTCATTTGGAAACTGCTATGGTGAGACACAGTGCGCAATAAAACCAGGAAATGGGTTTTGTGTGACTTAGATAGTGTGTCAAATCAACTGGATTTTATTATGCTTGGGTGATTGTAAATATTTTATTATGCTTAGGTTATTGAAATATTTGGAAAAAGAAATTGTTATTATAACATTGGTATTTAGGAATGACATTTATAGGAAGAATGTTTAAAGGCAAGAAAACTTTGTTAGAGGCTATTAACTGCTAGTAGTGCCAGTCACAATGCCCCCATTCCTCTTTCCTTCTAAAATGTCATCTTGGCTGCAGCCCTAACATTTCCACTGCAACTAGTCTAGGCTTTTAAATGCATGCCTTGATTACTGGAACTGGTGAGATTTGACATAGCTGAGTCCTCTCTTGCTTCCCTCTCCATCACCACCTTCCTGGCCCTCCCTTTTCCCTGGTCCACCCTGAAGACTACACCTGATGAGTCTTTAGTTGGCTTCCATCTTATCTCTCCCTAGTTTAGTAGTTTTCTTTTTCTTATTTCTTTAACCCTCTCTACTTGTCCCACCTTTTAGCACTGTAGGTGATCTTACTGGGCTCTGCAGTTCCTATTCCACTGAGTCTTCCTTTATCTTCAAGTCATTGTCCTTGTCATACGCTTAACTTCTGGCCATTGCTCAGCTTTCTTTTCCACGCCTGGATGCCAGTCTTGGTTACTTGGCTCATCAATATTAGATTGATCTTCAAGATCCACCAATTCTCTCTGTCTTGTGCTACTTTCCATATCTCATTTTTTTTATGGTTTCTAGTCTCGATATAAAGTACTTTAATACTTACCAAATGCTTCTTATGTAATAATTCGATTATAAGCAATTTGAAAGTCTCAGCAATGCCTAATTTTTTTTCAACTTCCACAAGGCCTATCACAGTAGACAGGATACTGCAGGTAATTGGTTAACATTTGACAAAATTGTCTGAAATCACACGCTGTATTTTCTTAAATTCTTTCTCAGGGCCTTTGTTATAATATATTTTGTATGAATAAATCATTAAATTTTAGGCTCTAATTACAAAATTCTGATATTTGATGAGTGGAAAACATTTGTAGAATAGCCACTCATTGTTCCAGTTGTCACATATAGTCTGTCTCAAAAGTTAAGCCCTGGGGGGAAAATTGTATATCGGGTGCAAAGCAAATTAGAGAACATGTTAGAGTTACCTTGAAAGGCAGTGGAACCTCAGATCAGGAAGGGATTTGGTAAGAGAACAACACTGTGGTGGTTCATGGGTTGAAAAAATAGAATAAGCTGTAGGGAAGAGGTCCTGCCAGTCAGGAAGACAGGGAATCCAACTTGTCAATGCAGATTGTCAGGATGAATGTCATACCAGGTGTAGGGGTGGGAACTGTGGTGAAGACTGACAACAGGCAGCATTCAGAAATCCAAACAGCATGGCATGCTCAGATGGGATGTGAGATCATGGTGGGGAGCCGTAAGTAGCATGGCTCCTGAAGCATATTAGAACAGGCAGTGCCCTACCTAGTCCTAAATGGACTTAAGTCCAAGGAAAGAATTAAGACAATGCATCGCATGGTGTGTAAGGAACATAAGTTCTAGAGTTAGAGTGCTGGGTTTAAATATTAGACTCGTAGTTAAGAGTTCTTAGGAGATTGCACAAGTTACTTCAGCTCTCTGTGCCTCAGTTTCTTTATCTAGAAAATCTCATAGACATGAGACTGGAATATGGTGATTAGTGAAACTCAGCAGTGCCTGGTACACAGGAAAGTTTCCATACTTATTAGATGTTACTAGTTTGCCACAATTGAGTTGTAAGTCCAGTTCCTAGGAACAAGATCTAATAACTTGGGGTTCAATTTCCTAAGTAGGTCCTGGAGACAAATAATTTTATCATAACAAAGAACATGCATTTGACTCAAAGCCCGGAATAAGGCTGAACATGCCTTAATGTAGACCTGGCCCCTGGTAGGCATTTAATAAGTATTTGTTTAACAAATTATGTAGCCACACCTGAAGAAACCAGTGGGATACAGAATTGCAGAGCATGCCAATAAAACAATAAAATCTTCCTTCCTTTTTGTCTAAAAAGCATGGTAATTTGTCTTCATGGAACAAGAATATTACATATCTTATAAATACATGGCTTTGTTCTCTTAGTCTAAAACATGATCAAGAGTAGGTGGAGAAGAGATAATCATGATGGAACATCAGAGAATAATGTTGCCAAGTGTGGGTGGGAAAATGAAAATTTTTGCAAACTGTTGATTTTTTAAATTATGGAGTCAATTTTTCTTTTTCTTTTTTTTTTCCAGAGAAAAATGTGCAAAATTTGAGTACCTTTTCTTTTAGTGTGTAGTGAGAGGTTATTTTATACTTTTGATGCTGGAGGGCTCATGGAAGGCCACAACCTGGTGACAGTGCCCAGGTTCTTGTCACTGCACAGGAAAAAAACTCAAGAATGAGACAGAGAGATTCAGCAAAGCACAGCAGATTTATTAAAGTGATAGGAAGGGAGTGCAGTGAACTTAGACGGTGAGTCTCTTGCCAAGGGGGTCTGGGTGGAGGTTTTTGTAGCTGTGGGCAAGGGGAGGGAATGGGGGTGGTTCATGGTCTCTGACACTGGGGGTGCGGTCATCAGCACAGCTCACCCAAGTCCCTCCTCTCTAGATAGTGGCTCTTTCTTTGGTCTTCTCAGAACTGTCATGATGATCTGAAGGGCAGAGCAGCTTCAAAACTGTGATGTAGGTCAACATGGCTGCCAACTCTGGCTGAGACTGGTTTTTGTCTTAACTGTTTCTTACCCCAGGAAACTGGGAGCGGGGCAGCAAGGGCACAGGTGGCTAGCCACGGTCACTTCCAGTGTCCTAACCTAGAAGGGGAAGGGAAACGGTGGGGCCTGGGGTCTCTTGCCCCTATGCTAACTGTCCTGTCTCACTTTCATCTAATAGGTTTTATTATATTTCCTTCTTTGTATTTTTTGCACAAAGAATTTACTTGAAATTGTTTAGACATGTTTTTCAGCTCTAAAGTAGTCATATTATCTGCATATTCCAAAAAATAAAGCTTATAGATAATGTTTATGAATATCTAAAATAGAGAAAAAGAAAACTAAGATATAAGACAAAGAAAATAAACGTAAAAAATTTTTCAAATATTGTGTTTGATAAGAATGTAGTCATAGTGAAAACTGAGTGTCAAAAGGCCAGTTTCCAAGTCAAAACTTCTCTATTTTTTATTATTTTTTTTAAACCTGGTTTCCTTAATTAATGGAGTTCGTCTGACTTGGTGTGCTTGCTTCAGAGGAATGATTTGGGGGAACTAAATGACATAATGTATAACATGGTTTTTATATCAGTGTTTACCAACATATTTTTGGAAGAAATTTGAGTTTATTTCTGGAAGGGTTTGGGGCAGCGGTTCTCAACCTGTGGGTCGCGGCCCCTTTGGCGGTCAAACAACCCTTTCACAGGGGTCGCCTAAGACCATCCTGCATATCAGATATTTACATTACGATTCATAACAGTAGCAACATTACAGTTATGAAGTAGCAACGAAAGTAATTTTATGGTTGGGTCACAACATGAGGAACTGTATTTAAAGGGCCAGAAAGTTGAGAACCACTGGTTTGGGAGTTAAGATTTCCTCACTAAAACAATTTAGAAAATAATATGTACCGGGGTTACGATTTCCTCACTAAAACAATTTAGAAAATAATATGTACTCTCTCCAGGTCATCCACATCTTAGAAGTGAACACAGTCTTTTATTTGTTAAAGATTTCAAAAATGCCCTTATTTAAGAACACCTTTGATTTTGAGACTAAACACATTTTACCACAGAACCCTTATGCAAATATAAGATGTCACCACTTGACCTTTTTGCACATAATGTGTCATCTTTTATCCCTCCAGTAGACCCTGTATACTCACTCATTCCATTTCCCACTATCTGATATATAAGACATGAGAAGAATTATGTGTCTACACAGATGATTTAACATGATAATAGAATGTTAGGCCTCCGGGAGTACTGACATCTAAATGTAGGAGCTGGGCTACAGTAATATGATTTGTCAAAAATTACTCTTTAAATCTAACACCAGGACGAGATTGGATTTATGTGTTCATGTTTCCAGCCAGGTAGATTAACAGGAAATAAAAATGTGTTCCAGATGCATCTCCATTGACATGCATTTAATAGCAAATAGGAAAAAATCCAGATAATTGAAGTTTTCAACTTTTATGTACAATATATACATGATGATCTACAAATCCCAATTTTCTTATTTTAACAAGCCATACTTTTAATTCTTGCCTTTTCTCTAAACACAGACTGAGTGGTACCATAGAGGACAGGGGGTCAAACTTTCTGGGGAAATGTTTACTAACACTGTGTTTTTTTTTCCTAATGGTATTGGTCAGTTAATTTTCTGTCTTTGACACCTTTGTTTCTAGGTTTCAAATATCATGCTCTTTTGCCTAAAGTCAACTTGAAACTCTGGCCTTGGTTGGGAGGTAGGGATGGGTACTCAGATACATACTAGATCCTTGCTATGTGAGGGTCTTTTGATAGAAATTACCCATCTTCCAAAATTACAATATCAACCTCAGCCTTATGTAAACATCAGTGCTGATGAAGCGTCAGTGTATGAGTCCAGATGGAGGGCTTAAGACATCTGGATTTTGTTTTTTAAATGTCCCATTCCTACCTTTAATATGAAGGATTTCTGGCGATGTGTAGCAAATATGAGATATTTTTATAGCATTTTCACCTGTTGAAAAGTCAAGAAAGGCTGGGAACAACATGAAAGATGATGAGAGCTTTTCTTAAGTGTTGTTTTCTGCAGACTCCTTCTCCCCTCTGCATTTAGCTTCTTCCTTTTATAGGGAAAGGAGAATACTCATTGTATTTACCATATGTCTGCAGCATCCCTGGAATCTAAAGCTAGATAGAAGCATGTCCACAATTGATGAACTACCGAATGACTGACAGGTGTATAGATAGGTTATGGATATACAGTATTAGAGAAGTTTGACATCAGGCCTTGGATGACTTTTTGCTATGCAAATATTGAATTGGTCTTTTTTAAAAAAATTCTTGGTCCAGTATTACTTAATAGAATACACAGACTTACAGTGAATTTAAGATAAAAAAATGTAATGGCAAATTTTGCATTGATAGCTAACCACCTAAAAGTTGACTTCCTTTCTTGATATTTGGGTGTAGTGTGTATGTATTGTCATTAGCAGTTAATGGAGATGCTTCAGTGCATTATTTCTCCCATGAAATTTTGAACTATATTTAACCGGGGTCATTCTGTCCTACTTAGTGCCACAACAAGAGTAACCGTACACTCCAGTCCTGATGGATGGGATGAGCAAACCAGTTTACTAGGAGAGATCTGAACATCTTGATTGTGGCCCCATTGATCTAAAAGTCAGCAAGTGGTCCCTATTCACAGGAAGGTAGATTATTATATCGAATCTTCTTGTTGAAGTAACGTTGTGTCCCTTTGTTCTTCTGACAATGTAAGTTAGCTTTGTTTTGTCCTAGATTAAAATCATTGTAGATTTCCAAAAATTTACACATGAAATTTCCCCCCAAAATGTTACCCACTAAAAGATAACTAACTACTGAAGTATGAGCTTATTGAAATGGAGTTTTTGCCAACTGAACCTGACACGGGAACACGTTCATCTGGCACAACCAAATCACCGCCATGCTCACTTTGGGTCAGGAGGGCTTTCCTGGCTGCAGCGTAAAGCTTTCGCCTGATTGGCGATGAAATAGAAGCCCCTCCCTAATCACTGAAGTTTAAATGTATGAGCCACCCAAAGACAGGTTCTGCCTCTTTAAAAAAATATATATATATATATAATTGATTTTTTACAGAGAGGAAGAGAGAGGAATAGAGAGTTAGAAACATCGATATGAGAGAGAAACATCGATCAGCTGCCTCCTGCACACCCCCTACTGGGGATGTGCCGGCAACCAAGGTACATGCCCTTCACCAGAATTGAACCTGGGACCTTTCAGTCCGCAGGCCGACGCTCTATCCACTGAGCAAAACCGATTAGGGCCCTAATCACTGAAGTTTAATACACAGCAACAGGAAAGAGGAGCAGGACAAACTAGAAGGAGCAAGTTGTGGCAGTTCATTTCTGATGCAGCCTCTGTTAGGTGAGAGGCAAGAAGTAAGTTTCTTTTCTGCCACTTGGGGTATACTTCCAGTTATCAAACTAAAGAGAGATGTGTGGCCCAGATCGCTTCAAAATTACAGAAAAGCTTCCCCACAATAACAGCAACTAACCTTTACTGTGTTCCAGGCATGATTTGAGGGATTTTATATACAATAAGTAATTAAGTCCTAGTTATGTTACAAGGTTAGGCATTATTGTTGTTGTTACTGTTATTAGTAGTATTATTAGTATTATTATTATTATATCAAGAAACAGAAGTCAGAATTGGGAAGTGGCAGAGCTGGAATTCAAACTCAGGCGGAGTGTGTCCAGAGAAACTGTGCCCCTGAAATGATGTTCCAGGCCTCAAGGCTTCCCTTGTCATATCTGTTCAGTGGTAAATCGAATGAAAAATGGAGAGACAGGAGTTGTAAGGCCTTTTCCAAGTAAGGGGTAGAAGTACCATGATCATTATCATCTAAATAATCCATTTTCGGTACTGTATTTCTCATCCTCAGGACAATAATGAAATCATAGGAAATTAGATTTTTACAAGTTGTATAAGGGGGAATTGGCAGCAGGGGGAGGAGGGGAGGGGTAATTTAAAAGGAATATCCTGACTATGGTCTTTAGCTGCTGCTGCTTTTCTCTCTCTTCCTGTGAATGTTTCCTTATGGGCTTTGAGTATGAGCTGAAATGGATGAGTATCTCTTTTTTAATAGCTACATATAAAATAAATACAAATCACTTAGATAGTAGGAAAATTATATGTTTATTCCTTTCAAATATGCTGAAATATTTTACAAAAGCAGTGGCCAAATCTATATTTTAAGGGAACAGTACCTGGAAAAGACCAGGATGTCTTAGTTATACCTTTGGGACTTTAGAAAATCATTACTTCTGATTATATGATTCATCATCAGAATCCTGAGATTGCCTAGCCTATTCAAGTGAACTAAAAATGAAAAGGCCTAGTACTTTTTTTTTTCTTGAAGAGAGGACATCAATATCTACCATATTAGATGCAAAATGTACTGTCACTAAATATGTCAGATATGTATCACCATATCTTCAATAAAATAATTTAAATCTTAATGGTACTACATCAAACTAAAAAGTTTTACACAGCAAAGGAAACCATCAACAAAATGAAAATACAACCCACTGAATGGGAGAACATATTAGCTGATACATCTGATAAGGGCTTAACATCCAAAATGATTAAGGAACTTATAAAACTAAACACTGAAAAAAATAAACAATCCACCCTATCCAGTTTGGCTCAGTGGATAGAGCGTCGGCCTGCTGACCAAAGGGTCCCAGGTTTGATTCCGGTCAAGGCACATGCCCAGGTTGTGGGCTCAATCCCCATGCAGCAGCCGATCAGTGATTCTCATCATTGATGTTTCTGTCTCTCTCTCCTCCCTTCCTCTCTGAAATCAATAAAAATACATTTAAAAAAATAAACAAACAAATAATCCGATTAATAAATGGGCAAAGGCCTGGTTGGTTTGGCTCAGTGGTTGAGCCTAAACCTATGAACTAGGAGGTCATGGTTAGATTCCCAGTCAAAGCACATGCCCCGGTTGCAGGCTCCATCTCCAGTGCGGGGCGTGCAGGAGGCAGCTGAACAATGATTCTCTCTCACCATTGATGTTTCTCTCTCTCTGAACCTCTCCCTTCTTCTCTGAAATCAATAAAAATATATTTTAAAAAAAGAAATGGGCAAAGGACCTGAATAAACACTTTTCCAAAAAAGACATAAAGTTGGCCAATAGACACATGAAAAAAAGATTCAACATCACTAATCATCAGGGATGCAAATTAAAAGTACAATGAGGTATCACCTCATACCTGACAAAATGGTTACCATCAATAAATCAGTAAGCAAAAAGTGTTGGTGAGGATGTGGAGAAAAGGGAACCCTCATACTCTGTTGATGGGAATGCAGCCACTGTGGAAAGCGGTATGGAGTTATGTCCAAAAATAAAAATGGAACGGCCTTTTGACCCAGCAATTCCACTTCTGGGAATATATCCAAAGAAACCCAAAATACTAATTCAGAAGAACATATGCACCCTATGTTCATTGCAGCATTATTTACAATAGCCAAATTTGGAAGCAGTCCAAGTATCCATGAGGAGATGAATGGATAAAAAAGCTGTGGTACATTTACACAATGGAATACTACTTACTCAGCCATAAAAACAAAAAAACACAAACAGGAAAGAAATCTTACAGCCTGGATGGACCTGAAGAGTATTATGCTAAGTAGCATAAGCTAGTCAGAGAAAGACAAGTACCTTATGATTTCACTTAAATGTGAAATCTAATGGACAAAATAAACAAAGTGTAGACAGACGCATAAATGCAGAGAACAGATTGACAACTATCAGAGGGGAGGGGGTTGGAGCTGGATGAGAAGGGTGAAGTGATTAACCAAAGAATAAAAAGAAAGACTCATGGACACAGACAACAGTATGGTGATTGCCAGCGGGAAGGGGTGGGGGGCCGGGAATATGAGTAGGTAGAAGAAGGTAAAGGAGAGAAAAATAGTGATGGAAGGAGACTTGACTTGGGATGGTAAACACAATACTATACAGATTATGTAGAATTTTATACCTGAAACCTGTATAATTTTATTAACCAATGTCACCACAGTAAATTCAATTTAAAAAAGAGTATTATTCATGTGCTGAAAAGTAAGGAGATATAGGGATTCTTTATCCTTCAATCAAATGTATAAACTTATATTGGGTATTTAATACATACTAGGCATTAGGCTTACTCTGCTGACTGGGAATATAATTGATAAAATATATTCCTTAAGGAGCTTGTGGTCTTGTAGGCAAAACACAGAGATTCACCAATAATTAAATATGTTAACTGTTATGAAAGAGGGTTTACCAAAGACTATGAGAATAAAGAGACTGTGGTAGTCATGAAAGCTGCCTGTCCGCTGAGCATTCATACCAGGCAAAATAATCTGTTTCTGGCTGAGAGAATAGTATGTATGACAGTATAGAAAAGAAGAGGAGCATGGCTTGTTTTGAAAATAGTTCAGCATGGCCAGAGATATGGGTAGATATGTGGGAGAAGAAGCTGGGGAAGTATTTGGTGGGAGGAGGAAAAGGAGCTGTTAGTGAAGGGTCCCATGTGCCTTGCTAGCGAGGTACATGCACCTCCTCCTAAAACCTGTGGTGATTATAGTGGCATTGAAGCAAGATGGTATGATTCAGAATCACCTTTGGGAAGATCACAGTGGCAGCCCTTTAAAGAATGGATTGAAGGAGAACAAGACCTCTAATACGATCATTTGGGAGGCTGTGGCAGATCCCTAGGGAAGAGTTAAGGCTTACTGGTAGACCAAGGCTGTCATGGTGACAATGAAGATGAGGTGTCAGTGTAAGAGACAGTAAGGAGGTAGATTCTATTCATTTTAGAGATCAATTGGTTTGAGAATTGAGGGAGGACTAACTACTCAGTATGATACTCAGTTTCTGACTAAAATGCCTGGCTATTTACCAAGAGAGGAATCACCAGAAGAGTAAGTTTGGAAGAATTCAGTATGATACTCAGTTTCTAAAATGCCTGGCTATTTGCCAAGAGAGGAATCACCAGAAGAGTAAGTTTGGAAGAAAAGACACCAATTCCTATTGTTTGACATCTTTCCTTTAAATGAACACACCCAGAACACAGTTGGATATAAGGTTCTGGAATTTAGGAGAGAGCTGAGCTTACCTTACCAATTTGAGTATTATCCTTAACGAGTCTTTTTATAGTCATCTGCTGCCCCCATGATGACTTTTTTTTTAGCATCTATCAGGGAATTACATGCTATTTCCCCTTCATGAGACATTAGGTGATTATGATTTCTAGGGCCATTAAGGGAAGCATAAATTGTAAGAGCCTGTGATTAGAAAATGGAAAGATGGTGTGTTCTTCTCTCAACCCTGGCAAACTGGCAGAAATGAGAATCAGCAAAAGCCCCTGAGTGCTACACTTCTGAGAATGGCACCTCAGTCCCTACCCACACCACTGCAAACATCCCTCCTTCTCCTCTTCGTGGCATTTAGGTTTTAGATCTTGGACTCATCACTTTTAAGGTTATTTCATTCTGTCTCAGTAGGAGCTAAATCACTTACTTGTTTTTATAGAAAAGTAGTCAGAAATCCCCCACTTTAGGTCTGTATTGCTCCTAAATAACCTGTTGAAAAGTTGTTGATTCTAATTCTCCTCTTTACCATCTCTCATACATTGTAGTATAAGAATCGTGAAATAAGAAGAAAGGGGAAAATTTGACATCTTCAATTTATCACAGAAATAAAATTAAACATAGGTACAAATGAAATGTTCACATAAATTCAGAAAATATAGCAATATAGAATGTGAACATAAAGATGTTAATTAGTTGTCTTTATTTTATTATATAACATATTGTTGCTTTTCTAAAAGCCTTTGCTTTTAGTGAATAGTCTCCATTGATTACATAAGAATTCTTTAGGCAACTTGAGTCAGGAAAATTTTTATCTTGATCTCCAAAAGGTATCCCCCCACCCCAGACTTCAAAACAGCTTCTATTCACCCCATGGATATGTCATCAATCTGTTATGTGTGAATGGACACTCTTCTTTCCTGTACTTGACCAAATGTTTCATTTCCTGAAAATCGGATTACTTAAATGCAACAAACAGATGGCCAGAAAGTCTTGTAGTACTTACTCTGCCATGGAATTTATTATCTGAATTCCTGAGGTAGGACTGAGAAGTTAGCAAAAATTCTTTCTAAACATTAGTATGCTATAGATGACGTTGCAGTTATCAAGCCATTTTTAAATTAATTCAGTTACTTTGAACATTAGGAGGAAAAGGTTGAATGGCTATTTTATATAGAAGAGTTTATATATTTTATATTTTAAATAGAAAATTTAAAGGGTAAATAAGTCACATGGACCCATGTGGTTGAAGCTTATCTTAGAGTTGTTCTTAAGGTATTAATAAGGTAATATGAATTAATATCTTACATTTTTTTCTATTTCTAGTCTTCAAATATTATCTTCTTTAGACTAAAGAAGTACTCTTCATCAGTATGGTATAGAGAATTTGGATAAATACAGTATGATTCCTTATATTCTGTTTTTTTTTTATTATTGTCAAATGTAAAAACAAGATTGGTCATTGAGTTCAATGTAAAAATTGCAGCTCATGAGTAAGCTTTATGATGGCCTTGTCTCAACCATACATAATTAAGTTTAAAAATATGCAGAAAAAATAAAGTTGTGCTATTAGAATGATTTTTCAGCTACCACTCAATGTATTCATTAGCAAACTTGTAAAGCATAAGGTTTTTATTAGAGATTAAGGGCCAAGTACAACAAATGAATGATTTTAAACTTTTCTAAAATGTTTTATTTTACTATTTGTGTATACATGGCCTTTAGTTCAGTGCTTTCATTGAATATATATTTTTATTTCTAAACCTAAGTGGATTTAAAATTCTTTATCAAGAAATAACAAAATTTTCCCCTAATCCTTTTCATGAAGATGCTCTTAGAGGATATTTGTAGAGTCCTTCAGATTTACCGTGAACATGGCCCAACATAGTTGACAGAGAACAATCTTAACCTGTTCCATACTTCTGTGCTAGAACATTCTGTAAATACACCAATTAGATAAACAATTCAAGTCCAGTTTTCTGAATAGGGGATGCTCCTTAAGTCATGTTGTAGGAGTAGAGAAAAGGCGTATTTGGGTGAAGGACTTTAGTACCTCCGAGAATTCAGATACTTAGAGGAATACAGGTAGAGGAACAGGAGGGTTGACATTGTATATAGGTAGGAGAGCTTCCAGGTCATCTACTGACTCCCTCCTCTCCCTCAACCTTCATAGCCTAATACAAAGTCAGCAGAAGCAGCAGGCTGAGCTGAGAAGTGAGAGTGTGAGTTTTGTTCATTCCACCCACTCTCCACATGACCAGGAGAGAGTGACTTGGAGGCCAAGTATCTGAAGTAGCCATATTTGACCAGTTAACGGTTTCAAGAACAATGACTTCAGCCCTCTGAGGTGAAAGACCATTGGGTGGATGTACGGGCATCTCTTAGACCACATGCAGAAACTTGATGTTCTATGACCACATTATGCTGCATGATGGTCACCAAGGCATCAGAATCAAAGAGACTCCTCAGATATCTGAGGCAGAGATCAAAATTGCCAGGTCATGGGCGGACACCCTGTGAGACAGGTCACCATTGTGGGAGCTTCTGCCAACCATAGTGGGGCTCCATAGCCAGGCAGCGCCAGGCTCTCCTTGCTGGTGGGCAGCATGGAGGACGACTACAATGCAGAAACACCCCCAGGCCCTTCTGCTGCTCCCCACTCAGCATTCATCTGTGAGGTCTGAATGGTGAGCCACTTCAGGTTTCAAGTAGTTTGTGCAAACTTCATTTTACATACAATTCTATCACTCACTGAGTGTTTTTTCCCTAAAATAAAGCATTCATTAATGTTTTTCTCTGTTCAGCTGTTAGCACATTTAAGTTTGTTCCTGTTTTTTGTTTTTGTTTTCTATTATTCTTTAGGTAGATTCGTTAATGTTTTTTTTTCCTGTTTCTCATTGAAATTTTTCTCTGTTCAGCTGTTAGCACATTTAAGTTTGTTCCTGTTTTTTTTTTTTTGTTTTCTATTATTCTTTAGGTAGATTCGTTAATGTTTTTTTTTCCTGTTTCTCATTGAAATACAAGTGGAACATATAATCATGTTTTAAATAGCAGGATTTTTAGTTATTGTATGTAGATAAAAAAGAATAAAGGTCAAATGATCAAAGGCTTTTGTTGATAACCCCAGACAGACATTAAGACAAGCATCACTGCAGATGCCCGTCAAAAGTTACAAGTAATTTTGCCTGACATGTGTGACAATTAACATGTCAAGCCAAATGCAGGCTATCATTACCAGCCATTACTTTATTGTGGAAATATTTATTAGGTTCTTGAGAACAATGCAGGACTACCACCTAGCACAGTATTCTGGACAAAGCAGGGGTGCAGGAATTATTTATTTATTCATTTATTCATTTATTTATTTGCTGTTTTTGTTATGATCAGAGCTTCCATAGTAAGCTACCACACAGCCTCCGCTAGCAGAGCAGTTACAAAGGGTTTTGACTAATGTGTTTCATCAGTGCAATCAGATGTACCAATTTCATCTTTTCTACATTAAATTTCTACCAAGTGTGTGAGGTGGCCTCCCATGCATATTGAAGACAGTATGCTTAATATTGGAGAGGTTCCTAAGAAGTTACAGATTTCTCAATATGGTATTCTAATTAAAACTTAATTAGCAATTCACTGTGCTGGAACTTAGGTTTTTTAGCATAGAAAAAATAATTTCACTGTGTATAGAAAGTTAAAATGTATTTTTTTGGAGACGTTAAAATTTCAAAAATATAAGGTAACACATGTGGAATTTAAAGGTGTTAAAAATCTTAACTGTGGGTTTCTCCATAGCTTGTGGCTCCAGCAGTTTTGTATAATCTGTGAGCTTGCCAAGCAGTATCAAAAAATTCATTTTCTTCAAGTGCTTTATTTATCTTTAATAGAACCTTCATCACCCTGGCGTTGTAAATTTGGAGTGTATGTTTGAGACGCCTGAAAGAGTGTTTGTTGTTATGGAAAAACTCCATGGAGACATGCTGGAGATGATCTTGTCAAGTGAAAAGGGCAGGTTGCCAGAACACATAACGAAGTTTTTAATTACTCAGGTAAGAAATTAATTAGAGACAGAAACAAAGATAATATTTAATATCAAATGTTATCACTTTAACTGCAGCTTTCTAACCTTATTGTTTGGCCCCTACCTCCAAAGTCTCAACTATACGCAAAAGGTTGCAGTGGCTTATTGTATTATTAAACTTATATCTATGGTGTCCAGAGCCCAGTACACTGAGTACTGTGTATGCAGGCCCGTGTATTAAAACTATAGGACTCATGAAATTATAAAATACACAGTGGCTGAGCCCTGGTTCTTTGAAAAAATTCAATAATGGTCATTTCTGTTAGATATTGAATTCTTTTATCTACACCTGTCTTGATTGCTATATGAATGCCATAAAATGCTTCTTTTTCCATGAAAGTTTTTCCTTAGAAACCTGCTATGTTAATCTCGCTTATTTCAGTGTCTTGAGCATTAAGAAGTCTAACTGGTCCTTGTGAGCTCTCTGTTGGCATTTTAAGTTTATATCCTAGTAGAAACCATTTTAAAATAAACTAATAGGCCAAAGTAAAATTATTTCAATGATTTTCCTCTTTATAGATACTCGTGGCTTTGCGGCATCTTCACTTCAAAAATATCGTTCACTGTGATCTCAAGCCAGAAAATGTGTTGCTTGCATCAGCCGACCCTTTCCCTCAGGCAAGTATGAAAGCCTCTCTCAGCAGAAAGTCAGCTGCTCTCTGGGGCATTCTGTCATCTTTTTCCTCAAAACCTTTGTTTGTTCCTAATTTTACATGTTCATTTCCATCCATTTGTGACCCTCCTGTGGGGACGGCGGCTTTTCACTCTGGCTTCTCAGTCAGCCTGCCTGGGAGCACACACCACGCCTTCTCACTCAGCTCTGAGCTTCTGTTGTGTGCAGCCCCAGGCCAGCGCTCACAGCACCACCTGAGAGTGAGGACACTGCAGAGGCCCAGGGGTGCCCCCAGCTCTCTAATGCCGCGCAGGACATAGAGTTCAGTGTTGTTCTCAGGGACAAGTGCAAACGTTTCTTCTTTTGCTCAACTCGGAGGATGGCAAACAACTGGCCCTCTCCCTCTCCCGAGGGAGTCTTGTATCTGAAGCGACCTGCCCAAGGTGGCGGTCCCGCCTTGCCTCTTGGACACCTTCAGGTCCTGCCTGGGTGCCCCTGAAGAGCTAATTATGAGGATCATATGGGTGACATGACGTGCTCTGTGCTTATCCTTCAACCTTTATTTATGAGGAACCTTTCAGCTAAGTCCATCACTTCCCTGATTTGCATGATGCTGAACTGCCTTTTAAAATGATGTTACCCACTACTGAGTATACATATTTTCACATGTATCTCTTGGATCAGAGGGTGGAGGAGGAAGGAAATGTTTAGATGGTATTTTTATGAATGAAAACATACATCAACCACTCAATATATCAATACATAAACTCCTCTCTTCAAGTACATAAAATGGAAAACAGCTATTACTTCTACCTTGAGAACTCCATACAGCCTACTCTTTGGTGGACCTGGGCTAAGACACATACACATGGTTTATGACCTCCCCATTTCTGCAAACCATTATTATCAACAGGTGAAACTCTGTGATTTTGGTTTTGCCCGCATCATTGGAGAGAAGTCTTTCCGGAGGTCGGTGGTGGGTACCCCTGCTTACCTGGCTCCCGAGGTCCTAAGGAACAAGGGCTACAATCGCTCTCTGGACATGTGGTCCGTCGGGGTGATCATCTACGTCAGCCTAAGCGGCACCTTCCCATTCAATGAAGATGAAGACATACACGACCAAATCCAGAATGCAGCTTTCATGTACCCACCAAACCCCTGGAAGGAAATCTCCCATGAAGGTAATATTCTTCATTCAAAAATAATAGTGCTTAAAGCCTTGTTATTTCAGTTGTTAATTATTACATTTCTAAATGCTCACTGTGACTTGCCCATTGGAGTAAGGGGACACATTGATTGGGGTAGATTGCGAAGTGAAGGAAATGACAACCAGAAATATCTTCTGATGAAATGTGCATGTGTTATAAATCCACATTAAGAGGTAAATGTAACAAAGAGAAATTGGTAATGTTTTGGTATATTTCCTTAGAATATATAAATATTTATACATTGTTGTATTAGTAATACCTAATCTTTACTAAGAGTAATCTTCATATACCTGTTTCTGTATTAAGCACTTTTAATATATTATGGACACAAGAACGTTATGAGCCTGATATTTTAATGATCATATTACTTACAGTTGTATACCAAGTTCTTTGTACTGACTTCCATTGTGTGACATTAGAGCATGTATGTCTTTTAGCCATTTCCTTGGTATACTTAGTATTTAGGTTGTTTCTATTTTTTTCAATATTAGATAATCTTTATATATAATTTCTTATATGTATCTCTGATACATTTTTGATAGATTACCTTGGCAGTGTTGCATTATTTAAATCTAAATTATTCTTTACTGGAGGCCCGGTGCACAAAAATTTGTGCACTCAGGGGGGGTGTTCCTCAGCCTGGCCTGTGCCCTCTCGCAGTCTGGGACCCCTCGGGGGATGACCACCTGCTGGCTTAGGCCCGCTCCCTGGCGGATTGGGCCTAAGCTGGTAATCAGACATACCTCTGGCAGCCCTGGATGTCCACTTGCCAGCAGGGAGCAGGCCTAAGCTGCAGTTGGACATCCTTAGCGCTGCTGAGTAGGCGGGAGAGGCTCCCACCACCACCGCTGTGCTGGCAGCCGTCAGCCTGCCTTTGGCTGAGCAGAGCTCCCCCTGTGGGAGAGCACTGACCACCCAGGGGCAGCTCCTGCATTGAGTGTCTGCCCCCTGGTGGTCAGTGTGTGTCATAGTGACCAGTCATTCCCAGTCGTTCTAGGATAGAGGCTGGTGCATGGGTGGGGGCCGGCTGGTTTGCCCTGAAGGGTGTCCCGGATCAGGGTGGAGGTCCCGCTAGGGTGCCTGGCCAGCCTGGGTGAGGGGCAGATGGGTTTTTGCAGGCTGGTCACATCCCCTTCAGGGTGGGGGTCCCCACTGGGGTGCCTGGGTGAGGGCCTGATGGCTGTTTGCAGGCTGGTCAAGCCCCCCCAATGGGGGACCCTCACCCCATGGAAGTTTAGCCAGCCTGGATGAGGGGCTGATGGCTGTTTTCAGGCTGTCCACACCCCCTTTAGGGTTGGGGGTCCCCACTAGGGTGCCAGGCCTGTCTGAGTGAGGGGCTGAGGGCCATTTTCAGGCTGGCCAAGCCTGCCAGCGACAGAAGTTCCCAGCCTCTCCTTTTTTTCTTTCTTTCTTTTTTTTTCTCTGGGATTTAGTTACCTTCTATAATTGAAATTTTGTTGCTTTGAGTGGAGCTCAGAGCCCGTGGCAGGCGGGAAGCTTTGCTTCCTCCATCATTGGGGCAACCAAGCCTCCTGCTTGCTCCAGCTCCGTGGCTGCCGGCCGCCATCTTGGTTGGGTTAATTTGCATATAGTTGCTCTGATTGGCTGGTGGGCGTGGCTTAAGGCATAGTGAAGGTACGGTCCATTTGCATGTTTGTCTTTTTTTAGTGTAGATTAATGTTCCTTTCTTAAAGGAAGGATATAGTTTTAAAAGAAGTGGTGGGGGCTGTGGGGGCAGAGAAAATGCTTCAGAAAAAGGTTCCTCAGTGAACGTGCTTTGGAGTTTAATTCTCACAGAAACCTTGTAAGATAGGTTTGACTATCAGAGCCATATTTTAAGTGAGAACACTGAGGCAAAAGAAGTGGCACCACAGGCCAAAATCACACAGCTGGGAAGTGGGAGAGCCAGAATCCCTACGCAGTCTGCGTACATTTCACACTGCTGGTCCTGCTTCTCTTTTAGTTTTCAGGCAACACCTAGTTCTAAGTTCGCTTAAATTTTTCACCATTTAACAAGGCAAATACTTCATAGATAAACATCTATTTGATAACAGTTATTGCATGTGTAAAAACAAAAAATAGCATAATTAAATTCTCAGATTGCTGTTAGTATTAAAGGCCAAGAGCTATCTATCATCAGGGCTTTGAATTACTATTAGCAACAACTTTTTTAACATCCTTAATTAGTTGTAAATCATAGTTAGATGGATAGATCTTAAAGGAATCTGTGCCCTTCAAAAGAACTGTCATGTAGCCAAAGGACTAATGAAATATTTAGAATAATTCAACGGGCAAAAGTGAAGGGGTTATTTTTCAGAAAGCAGAAAAGAGGGAATTATCAAGTAACCTTGTGACCTCTAAACATGGTTACTATTATATTTGATAACTTCAAACCAGAAATCCAGTAAAATAGTTGATGTTTTTACTACAGTGCAAATCAGGAATATCTCTGAGGCCAAGCATTTTCCTGTTATGCAGGAGTAGAACATTAGAAAAATACCTTCACATTTAATCTTTTTTATCTTGAAATAGTGGAATACTTTTTTTTTCTATCCCAGGTGGCACTTCTCTGCAGTGGGCCAGCAAGGGACAGGGGCCCCTTCACAACTCATGAACATGAACATGTCAGAGCTGGAACCCTTGGGTTCATGGAATGTAACCCCTCTCCAGTTACACATGAGGAAACCAGGACTCAAAATATGGGTGCAGGTCGCTAAGACCACATGGGGAGTCAGAAGCAGAGCTGGAGTGAGAACCTGGGCCTCTGAGTTTAGGCCTAGGATCTCCCATTACCTAGAGCTTCCTCTCTGTCCAAACCCTGCCCACAGAAGAGATGACATTAGCCATTGATGCCCAGTGTGTGTACATTCCAGCATCCCTGGGTGACGCAGTGCTGCTTGCTCATGACAGCATAATTACAGAAAACTGCTATTTATGGGGGCGCTACCATGTTCCACAAGCTGTGCTAGGACCTTTTCATACATCATGTCTGAGCCTCCCATTATAGAGACGGGCAAATTGACATACAGTGAGGGCATGGCAGAGGCAATGTCTGTCTAACTGAAAAGTCTCCACTCCCAGCCACGAACACACACACACACACACACACACACACACATACCCCGTGGCCTCTGAAGAACAGGGTGGCTCCTGTGAAGAGGACAGTGGTTTCTCCCTGGCCTCCTCCCTCTTTGCTCCCCAACCCCACCCAGCAGCTTCACCTTCTTAGAGGAGCAGACAGGTTACAGAGGGACCCTGACCACCTGCCTTCTCCAGGGAGCTGGGCCCTTCACAAGGTGGTTTATGGCTTTGGTGTTTGTGGCCATAAACCGACCTTCACATTCTAGGTGTTGTGGACCTCTCAGTGGTGCCTATGGCACAGACTCATTTCTGTCAGGGTTCAGGAGGCTGGCACACTGTGGAGGGCACAGACAGGATGCCTGCCCGCTGGCCAGCCTTCCCTGGGATCTGCTCCATGCCTTCCGCTGGGCTCTGGTCACAGGGTGGTCCAGACCAGGTCTCTGTCATTCAGGCCAGAGGAAAGGGTGTCCCGGAGACAAGGCTGTAAGGAGAGACCTGGATCCTAGAACTGACCCTGCCCCAGAACATCCGAGCCCTGAAGGATGCTGGCACAGGTGGGCACAGGCATTCTAGGCCTGGGTTGCCGCCTTTGTAAAATGCCAAGCCTGGAGGGCAGAGACGTGTCAGGGAAGGCCCACTGGCTGAGCACAGGTCACTGGAAGCTGCAAGAAGGCGCAGGGTGGGGGGCGATCAGTTGTCCAGGGGCTGGAGCACCAGGCAGGTTCCTGGGTTCATTCACCCTGAGCAATGCGGAGCTGGGACACACCCACGTCCCTGGAACTACACCCTTCGCCTACAGGCCATGGGGTGCAGGGAGCACGGGGACAGGTCCAGGTGGATGCACCCTGTGGACCCACCCTGTCCCCCGCAGGCCTCCTGGAGCCTGCAGTTCGAGTCTTGGCCTTGGTGTGACTTGCTGCGGGGCTCCAGCCCTTCCCTCCATGGGCCTCTGTTTTCCCATGTCCAAGGTCTCTGAGAGTCTGGGATCTCGGGTCCTGTGTGCCCGGAGCCCACTGGCCACCACGCAGGGTGGGGCAGCGCCCAGGTTTCTGCAGCATGCCCACAGTTTACCCCCCTGCCCCCTCCAGGTTGGAGTACATTTTTTTGTAGTGGAACAAATGGTGCCCTCTGGTATCATGGAAATGTGCTGGCCTTGTGTGCAGATATCAGCTATTTAGGCCAGAAATGAATAGCTGTATATTATGAAGGTTTAATTACCATTGATAATAGAGACCAGAGACATAGGTATCAATAGCTCTAGACACTCTTCTTGGGAAACCACGATGTTCATACATCATAAGTAACGCAAAAGTAAAGGACAACACGTAAAATGTCTTTAAAGAACTTGAAAACTTGTTGGAGAGATGAGTTACATAAATTTGGGAAAATGATAATTTATTTCCTTGAATTGTTAGCGAGGTATAAAATCAGGGTCTCCAAGGTCAGAGGGAGAAGAATCACTGTATGTGGGGGCTGACTGGCAGCCCCTGATGGAAGGATGAACAGATTACTCAGACACAGTTTGACTGTGAAAGAGAGGGCTAAGGGGCCCCTGCTCTAGTGGCCAGGCCCGCCCCTATTGCCTGCCTCCTTAGGCCTTTATTGGAATTTTTATCTTTAGATACAATCAGTAGGGTGAGTAATCTTGGGAGGACACATGTGTTTACATTGTCCTCTAGGGAAGGGCATCGAGGGAGTAAGCATAAGGCTTCCAGTAAACACCCGGGGGTGTGCTCCTGCACAGACTTGTTTGGAAAGGTCAAGGAATAATCAGGGGCGCTGCCTTCGACTCCCCTAGGTCTCCCCTAAGTCAGAATTCCGACAAACAGGGCAGGCAGCCTTCCACACACTTCCCTTTTCTCAGAATGTCCTCCTTACAACTTTCCAACCAAGTCTCTTATGCTCCCCAACAACTGTGTAGTTGGAAGAATTGCATATTCCGAGATGGAACTTAGACCAGTCACTAAAGAATGAAAAGGAATATAGGCAGCATTTCAGAAAGAGGGAATTGCATCATAGAATTCAAGGCATTTATATTTGACCAGGAAGTACACATTTGCTCACTTATAGATATGCCTAAGCACTACAGATTTCCTGTTACTCAGACAAAGTAACGTGGAGACCAGCTTAGGTAACCCTCACTTTTCCAAAACTCAGTATCAGTTTGGGCATTAACTGGCCTCTCCTCGGCATCTTCCTGTAATTCATTCTTGCCTTTGAGGCACAGGAGTTGTGCTGCTTGCTGATCGAGTTTCTGAATGGCAAATGAGACCTAACTGCTCGTGTATGAACAGAACTAATATTTAAACATAAAGAAAGGCTAGTAAATTGTGTCATAATACCAGGTGAGGTAGTTACAGACCCAGATTCTATCTCAATGCCTTCTAATTTCCTGATTAGAAGTTATAACAGGGCAGCTGGTACCAAGTAATTTTAAGCATGAGGGATCTGATAAATACATAAGCAAATGAGTATCTGACAAAGGGTGGTCACAGCTGATATTAGTAATTTTTAATCTCAGGATACTTTAAACCACACCAAAACCAGTAAGAATCTGGATACATGGAAATAAAAATGTAGGCCCCTCAGTCAAAGGTAACAATTGATGGCCATGCAGTTTGAGATTTAGTCCTATGTGCTATTCTAATTAGCCATCACTGACCTTTCTTGAGCTTCAGTTCCTCATCTGTAGAACAGGGTAATGATTTCTGCCCACATCATGAGGTGGTAATAGAGACCGAATGAGAAAAGGATGTGAAAGGCATCTCTGAAGGCAGGTGTGGGGTGAGCCAAGGATTTAGATTGAGGAAGAGAACAGCTAAGTTAAGAATTGCCCTGGTGGAAAACCAAGAATTGATTGTATAATTTTAGAAAACACATGCATACTGATGATTCCCAAGAGTTCTTCAGACATTTCTTTAATTGTATTTTTTTTCTTAGCATGAAAAGGCAAAGTAAAAGAAAGAAAGTTATAAGGTCTTTGTAGCATACACAGATGTGTCGGAATGAAAACTTTATCATGCATTTTTCTTTTAGTATAGACATGGACTTGATATAAGGTAATACTATATATTGGAGTGCTTGAGCCGTCATTGTGCCATTCTTCATAACGATCCTCTAGTAAGTAACATGTTTTAGTCTGAAGTAGAAACCAGAAAGGATAAGTGACTTGCCTCAGGTCACACAGTGGTAAGGCTTGACCTTCAAATCATTTGTCTTCATTCCTTACATCATACATTGTCACACACCAAAGCTTGCTTATTTCTTAGGGCTTGATATTTAGGAACCTATAGGGAATATTTTAAACATGTTAATTATTTTTGATATGATAATACTAGAGACCCGGTGCATGGGATTCATGCACTGGTGGGGGGCATGGCCTGCGGGGATTCACCCACTGTGGGAGCGCTGCTCATCCCAGTCAGCTGAGCGGCTGTGGACCTGCCCTCTGAACGGCTGCTCCCTGGTCCGGCATCTTCAGTGGAGCTGGAGCACTGGCCTCTCCAGGGGACCCGGTTAGGGCTGGGTCCAGAGATAATAGCACGGAGAGGTGGCGGAGTAGGCCTCAGTCCCGCGGTGGTCACGAACCTGCCTCCCAGCTCTGCGAGCCTGGCAGTGGCACTGCACGGCCTGCAGGCATCCGGAGGCGGCGGCAGGGAGTGAGGAGGAGGACCTGGGGCAAGGAGACGACCATAGCAGCCCGGGTTCCTGCCCCTTGGCCTGGGGTTTGCAGCGGGAGCAGCCGCTCATCCTGGTCAACCGAGCATCACTCCCCCTGTGGGAGTGCACTGACCACCAGGGAGCAGCTCCTGCATTGAGCGTCTGCTCCCTGGTGGTCAGTGTACATCATGCAACTGGTTGATCAGTTGTTCTAGTTGTTCTGCCGTTCAGTCACTGGGCTTTTATTATATAGGATTCTTTCTTTTCAGATTTAACCCATTGTAATTAATGCTTATCCAAAGAGTATACATTTTGGGGGACACCCTGTATGTACCTAAAAACATATTTAATTACAGTTATATATGTAGTTATATATATAAAACTAGGTACTTACATTATGTTTAGCTATACAAATAAAGAAGAATGTATGTATACAAGAAAACACTCCGTAATGAGTCAGATGATTACAAATAAAAGCACAAGAGGAGACTAGGTCATCGTGGAGCGGGAGTGCAGGGACGTTTCAGTTCATTCTCAGGCAGTGTTGTGTGTTCTATCTTGTTTCATTTCATCATTGTGACTGTCTGGATGGTCATTTGGCATCATCGAGTTTATCCATTACTCCCCATCAATAATTAACCATGGCCTTGGTCTCGCCTCCAGCTCTCTCTCATACGAAGCTTAGCCCTCAGCATGTCCATCCTGTGACCTTCCTCAGTTCCTTGAAAGGACTTGTTCCCCTGTTTTAAAATATTTACCTAATCAGGCAAATGTACTTTATCTTATGAAAAGGGAAGCCCATTATCACTTAAACATTTTTTAGATAATCAGAGGAAACTAAGGAAATTGCACCTTCCTTGATCGTGTACCAATACGCCCTTCCTTTCCTTGCATTTTTAGGAACTCCACAACAACAAGAGAAAGGCCAGGTTAGCCCTTATGTTTGTTGCATGTAGTAGTACATCATAAGGGTGAATCCTGGTTCGACGTTGGGAAAAAAAAATCAGAAAATTGCAAGCAAGACTCAGTCTATGATTTAGAAGTAGTTACTAGGGGTGTAAAGCTTAGAAGTGGGAAATGAAAAAACTAGCTAACAGAACATGGAATGCTTGCAAGGCAGGGGCTTCCTCATATCTTGCCAAGAATCTCCTTGATTATGGCTCATTTTAAACAACCTGTCATGGTCTGGCTCTAGGTCTATCGCAGGCCATTTTAAACTTTGGCGGAGGAGCTAGCTAAAAGCAGAGATGACCAGGCCCCACCCCCATAAAATGCCATCCTATGCTGAGACTGTAAGAAGTTCGTGGGCCACACTTTGAAAACCACTGCTCAGAGCCCTGGCTCATGAGGAAAGAATTATAGTTAAATTCCGGAACCCCTGAAAGACCTCACAGCTGGCAGTGTTCTAAAAAAAATTTAAATTAAGTTCCTAATATTCAAATTTAGATAAACGATAAAGTTTCTCAACAAAAATAGGTTTACAGTTGTTTGTATTGAAGATAATACAATAATTAATAAATAATAATGCAAGAATGAACTCTGTTTTGCATGCTCACACAGTAAGCCTACATTGCCCAACCTGTCTAATACTAGTATATTATAATGTAAATGTGATAGCAATGTAAAAATGCTATAAAAAGTTTCCAAAGACTTAGTTTCACTTTCCATGCTTATCTAATCACAAACCAATTAACAGAGCGCAGACTGGCATTGATCCATGGAGCAAGAGCAGCACTAGTTGAAAGTTATTGAATCAAGCATAAAAGATACCGTGTTTATTATTGAAAGGTATTGAGATAATCAGAAGAACATTTTTAAATAGTTAAAAAGTCATCTCTGGAGAGCAGGTCTAATAATGAGATGAGAGGTTTTTAACTTCATTTTGAACTCTTCTTACTGATTGATTTAGATCTTTTACCAGGTGTATATGACATGTTAAAAAAATAATAAAAATGAACAAAAGTTCATGGAGAGAAAAAAGGATCCAGGAATAAGTGGAGTACAACCTTTTGTATAACTTTAATTATTTCATGCCTGGTCTAAAATGTGTCTAAATTTTTAAATAAACAGACTATATGTGAATGTTATTTGCTGAAGAGCTGGAGGGTTACATTTCCTTTTCTGTAACACCAGTCCTTGCATCAGGCCTGAACAGATGAAGAAGATGCAATTCTACCAGGGGTGGGGAACCTTTTTTCTGCCAAGAGCCATTTGGATATTTATAACATCATTCATGGTCCATACAAAATTATTAACTTAAAAATTAGCCTGCTATATTTGGTCAAACATTAATTAACTCCTAATGCCTTGTCAGGGCCAGACCAAATGATTTTGCGGCCTTATATGTCCCATGGGCCGGATGTTCCCCACCCCTGCAACCCATCTGTGCCCACACAAAGGAGAACGTTCAAGTGGGAAAGTCAAATGAATTCTCTTCTCCTGCATTCCATCAGTTGCTCAAGATCATAATACACATCTTAATTTTTTATATATGACTATTATACAGCCCTTGTTTCCCCAAGAGTTTATTCTTAGAGGAAGAGAGAAGACACAGATAACGAGGGATGTGCTTGTATAGCTGGTAATGTGAAATATAATTTGCAATTCATCTTACCAGAAGAACAATGACAAACCTGCAGCGAAGGGAGAGCATTCGTTGGAATAAAAGTACATTTCCATCATCGAATGGAATGGATGTGTTCAATTAGCGACACGTGGTAAATTTAAGGACTGATGGTAATAGACCACGAAAATCTCCAGAGAAATTACTGTTTTTTCCTTTGGAGTTTTGATGTTCCTCTATATGCCATTAGGGAGGCGAGCAGGCAGTAATCAACACAGAGGCAGCCGCGGAAATTGCCTCACAATGAGCCCCGACCCCCACCGTCAGAGATCCTTTTCTGTGTGCACAGGTGAAGTCTGAAGAAGCACCTACCCTCAGGCCCCCTGCTGTGATGTTACTGCTCAGTTTCAGAGACACATGGCTAGGTAGTATTATCAAGAGTTAAGATCAGACACAAACCTTGACATACCACATAGAAAAAAAAAGGGGGGGGTGTCCTTGCATTAATTCTATAGTTTGTCAAAATCACCAAAATGCGATGGTGCACCGTGAAGCAAACTTTTTCCACTTTCCGCTTCCACAATCTCAATGGAAACACTTCTGCCTCTGCCTTTCCCCCATGAGCACAGCTCTAACTTTTGCTTCTAGTTGGTCTCAGTCCTCTGTTGACACTTATGTACAGTGTAGAATACATGGCATCTCAAGGCACAGAATGGCTCTAATAATATACCACTAAATTTATCAAAGCATCCAAATTTTATTTTAAAAGCAATTTTTGTCATTCAATGTGGTAAATTCAAATAAAATTGGTCACAAGTGTGTTTTCCCTCAGAAATTTCAGATGAAAAATACAGCCAGTACAAACACAAAGCAAAGCTAAATGAAAGCATAGCACCATTACCACATGGTATGTTTTCAAAATTCAACAGTGTTCCAGAACACTAAGCACTTAAGTTGGAAGTAGCACTTTGCCATGAAAAGCAACCAGCTGTAGGTCCCCTTTTCACTACATTTGTTCAAAACAAAAAATAACCTCATTGAAAATAAGCCTTGCATGGATGAGACCCAGAAATCCAATGGTATAAGGAACAAAAGAAAGACAATTGTCATTTTAATAATTAAACTGTGTTTGCAACAGTATATGAGGCTTGAAGATCCAGCAAGCCAGCTGAATATTAATGAATATTTGTCAACATATTAGCACCGCTGTCAGATGTAGCAGCCTGGAGGAGATGCGAGGGGACTAGCTAGTGAACTGCTGACCAATGCCGGATTGGTGCCAGGACAGTCAATCAAGATTGATAAACCAAAGCGAATTATGTGGGTCAGAACCTTCGCGAGGGTTTAACATGTTAGACAATCTCTACTTGAAATTCTGAGATTGCTTGTGTTTAATTTTTTTTTTTTAAAAAGCATGCATTTTGTTCAATAAGGAACTTTAAAATTATGAGCCAAAGGCATACAGTGATTCAATTAATATCCACTAGTAGAGTGAATTTTTAAAAAATCAAATGAGTTAATATCTGAAAAGGTCCCCACAAAGAAAGGAATTATTTATTCTGATAAAATTAAATTCATGGCATTTACTCTAGCAGATAATTAATAGAGAGAAAATGACCAAAGGAAATTTTAGCAAGAACATTGGCATTCTAAGTGCTCAAAAATGTTTATTTGCCCCCAAAATTAAAAGGTCTCCTATAAATCCCAATTATAAAATGAAAATTTCACTTCTGAATATGGCATCTGAATTTATGTAGAGATATTAGGGGAGAAGAATAACAAAGTTTAAATAGTCTTGTAAGTTTACTTTCTTCCACAATGACAACAGAATATTTTAAAATATAGGCTCTTAAAAATCTTATCTAACCCCTGTACTGCTTCACAGTATCAATCCACTGAGGATTTATACATAATATTTTGAAATTGCTCCATTGGTGGAAAATATGCAATTTCATGAGGAGCCCTATTTCTTCTTAATTTGACCCTAGCACAATGAGGAGAACGTCTGTTTATACCCCCTGGTCGAGCAAGCCTAATCCTTTTTATAACCAAAAGCGTATCTCAGAGGTTTGGAAGCCGCCATCATGTCCTGAGCAATCAGTGTTTCTTTCAACCTCCTCTTCACTCTAGTTCAGACACTTTCCTCTTCATTGATGTTCTTTAAACCAAACCTCAAAATGGCTCTGAGTCAAGGTTCAGTGAGTCTAAAGTAAAGTGATGCCACCATGTTCCTCACTGTAAAGAACACATTTCTTTTAGCACGCCATAAAATGCCATTTGATTTGGGGACAATAAACAGATTCATGTTGAGTTTACGGTGGATTTAGAACCCTGAATTCTTTCTCAGGCATATTGCTGATAAGCCGGGTTTTTCAGTTCTGTACTTAGACCCTTTTTGGTGGGTGGGAAGGAGGGACCTAAATAGAGGACTGAGTTCCATTTGTCCCTGTTAAATAGCTATCTTACCAGTATGGCCCATAGCTTCACACTGTAGCTCTTTTGGAACTTATTTGTACAATGCAACTTGTTTGCTCTTCCTGTTGGCATCTCCTGAGGGGAAGCTGTCCTGAAACCCTCTGTGTCTTCATCCCAAATACTGAACCAGATGGCATAGAGCACAGATACCGTTCTCCATGGTTAGATTCATTTCTCTGTACTTACAGCCATTGAGTCAGAGGCCCTATTAAACCAGTTATTAACTGCTTCCAGTGTTCTCACACCTCTCGCCCTTGCTACTCAGGTGTGGTCTAAGACTCCGCCTGGGAGACAACAAACTGCAGACTCTCAGGTCCCAACCCAGACCCAGCAATCAGAATCGTCAGTGTAGATCCCTGGGTTACTCAAATGCCTGGCAAATCTGAGAAACGATGCACAGCTGTCATTCCCCACCTTAGCTGTACAGACTAGCAACACCCAGGCATGTCTGAAAACTACCACCACCTTGAACGTTGGTTTGAGTATCAGCATTAAAGAAAACACACACTAAAAACCAAGACCTCTCTAGATGATATTAGTGTGCAGTGAAAATGAAAGAAAAATCCACCCTGAACATCATTATAATAATATAAATATATGTTGATTTTTACTTTGAATTTTGAATCCATTGGCATCAGTTTAGGGGCTGCTGTATGGTATGTTTAAACAGTTCAGGATTTCTAAAATTGTGTTGCTGGTCTTTGAGAGGCAATGAAATTGAAGGTAAAGCGAAGGAGTGACCATTGACAGAATGACTTTGCACTGAGGAAAGAACTGGAAAAGGAAAGACTGGGGCTTGAGTCTCTAAAGGTCTTGCACTTCATCGGATTGCGGTAATTGACTCAGGCACCGGTGAGATGATGACTTCCAGGGGCCTCGTTGCTGCAGGCAGCCTCTGGCTCCAGCCCTGAGAGGAGCGTCCCAGTTCATGTTGCCCGGCAACAGCTTCCTGGGTTGAAAGCTGGAATGTGAAGGGTTGCAAAATGATTTTTAAAATAAACACACAACTTACCCACCAGCGTGAAGCAAACCAAAGGGAGAAGTACTGAGAGCTGCACTGACCGACTGCGAGGCTGAATGGAAAGGGAAAAGGAAAATAGAAGGTGAGGAGCTCAGTGCTGACCGATGATGCTCCCTCTCTAGAGTGATAGTTCTGATCCGGGTTCTTATTTGAAAATCTGTACCTGAATAATTTGCGTTAGACAGGAGATAATATAGAAAAAAATAAAAGTAAAAAGTACTGTATCTGGATAAAACAGGTTAGCCCCAGAGGGTCACCAATAATTTCTCTTCTGTAAAATAAGCCTTGTAAAATAAACCTGATCTGTATTGCAGATATTCTCAGCATTGCTCTAATTTTCTGATAGAAGTCACTGATCCTCTGATCTGTTATATTGTGTAGAGTTGTGATGTCCTACCATCCAGGAATATTTTTAGCCAAAATATACAAACCATATGCACATAATGTGGATATTAAAACTTAGAACTGAGAAAATGGTTATTTAAATTCCTAATTAATGTAGTCCACCTCCCAAATGCTATTTAGCAAGCACTTGCTAATGCATTAAATGATGTATTTAATTTTAAATATTTGTGAAACTTATGTGCAAAAATGAATACACAATATGTCTAACCTTAAAGGAGCTGAAACCTAATGGGGAGAATAGGGGAACATAGGCACGTACTGAAATAGTAAACAATGGGGAATGGTGGAGGGACTGAGGGATGTAACCTGAGGGACCAATTATGTCTCCAAATATGTCCAGTTCCATTCTTTTTGTAGGATTTTCTCCAAGCTTTGGATGCAATGGCACATGCAAATGAGTCTTCTACATACACAGAATCTATTGTGTCCATACACATGGCATTTGCTTTGAAATAGAGAATGACTGCAATATAGTTTCCACAATTTCAGAGATAATTCTGTATTTTGATACCAGAAGAAAATGAAATCCATACAATTAACACTCCGATGGAACATTTCTTTTCATATTAAAACATAAAGCTCTTCAGCACCTGCATGTACCACTTAATTTTGTTTTTGTTCAGATGTTCTTGTGCACCTGGGAAACAGGCTATACAGAACTTCAGCTATCCCAACATCTGCTGAAAGGCCCATTCTGGTAAAAGGGAATGTTTGATAAAAATTTTCTCTTCGCTTTCCTAACATTTCAGTCTTTCAACTGATGGAACGATGACAGAAATTGATGTACAGGAAGTTAGGGGAAAATAACTGTATCCTATATAATAAAAGCCTAATATGCTAAGTGTCCAGTCGTCAGGTCATCCATTCAACCAGTCAAAGCGTAATATACTAATGATATATGAAGGCCGCTCAACTGCTTGCTATGACATGCACTGACCACCAGGGGGAAGACGCTCCAACAAAGGTTAGCTTGCTGCTGGGGTCCAGCCAATTGGGACTGAGGGAGATGGGCTGGACATGCCTTGGAACCCTCCTGTGGTACCTCCCCGGCCCCAATCATACACCAGTGGGGTCCCTCACGAAGGCCGCTGAACTGCTTGCTATGACATGCACTGACCACCAGGGGGAAGACGCTCCAACAAAGGTTAGCTTGCTGCTGGGGTCCAGCCAATTGGGACTGAGGGAGATGGGCTGGACATGCCTTGGAACCCTCCTGTGGTACCTCCCCGGCCCCAATCATACACCAGTGGGGTCCCTCAGCCTGGCCTGTGCCCTCTCGCAATCCAGGACCTCTCGGAGGATATCAGAGAGCTGGTTTCGGCCCGATCCCGCCAGGCCAAGGGACCCCACTGGTGCAAAAATTTGTGCACCGGGCCTCTAGTTAGGCAATAATTTGCTGTAGCAAGAAAAGAAACATTAGACTTCAAAAAACAGATTTTCTTTTCTTTTTTTTTAATTTAGAGGAAACATGAGTGTGGATCCATTTTAGAAAGCATAAAGCTCTGTGCTCATGAGGGATAAATTCTTTTAAAATGAAAAAAAACTGAGCCCAATCCTTTAAAATTTTTCAATAAAAAAGAAAAAGGAAAAACATCTGATTGCTTAATATGGCTATCCACGGTGTTGAGAGGACTCAGATATACAATTTACTAATAATATGGGAAGATGAGAAGATGAGATTGAGTTTAAAGATGAATAACAGAACTCTCAGAATAGCATTAGAAAAGCAAACTCCCAGAATAACTGGGCAGGTACAATCAGAAAATAATTCTACCCCTCTCTGCCTCTCTGTAAATGTTGGTATCAGATTTACTACAAAGAGGAGGAGGACCAGGCACTGCCTGTGTTGTTCCTGTTCTCAGGGAGCTCCAGGGAGCCTGGGGTTTCTGCAGTCCTTGTCCTCCCCGTGGGCACTAGCATCCTGTTGTGTGCTATGCAATAGGCTGCCTTTCTCTCTGACTTTCCATCCTGCTGCCATCCTCTTCTTTCCTCCAAGTTCCGCTGCCAAGGCGGCCTCACTTTCTCCTTTGCGCTGTTTTTGAGAGAACTTCACAGAATGGCCCGATTTTATATCTTTCCCATGGTCTCTCCCTCTCCCCCTTCCATTGCCACAGTTTTGAAGGCATGCCCTACCACATTCCCTCTCGCTCCGAATTCTGAGTCTCAGTTTGAGTTTTGGAACTGGGGTTGAGACCCATTTGGACTTTGTAGATGGACAGCTCCCTCTGGGATTGCTATGGCTGCCCCCGTTTTACTAGACTTTGCTCCTGTGCAACTGGGTTCGCCCCCTTAGTGTGGACACATCTCCCATGGAGGTCGCTGCTGGGAGGGAGACCTGGGGGAATAGAGGTGTCACAAGAGGACACTGAGTGGCAGCTATGAGATATGATTACTGTTCAGAACTGGACAGACTGCATTTTGAAGAAACTAACAGAGGTGTTCTTAGAGCCGTTGTGAGGAATTTTGAATAAATCGTGGATTAAGTGAGAGCGATACCAGGATACTTGAAACAGGCCAGAGATTCAAATGGTGCATATTGTTATTTGTGTGTGTGTGTGTGTGTGTGTGTGTGTGATGGATTAAGTGAGAGCAATGCCAGGATACTTGACACAAGCCAGAGATTCAAATGGTGCATATTGTTAATGTGTGTGTGTGTGCGCACACACATGTGTGCATGTTTAGCCTTTGCAACTAGATTGGGAGCCTTTCAGGAGGCCAGATATTTTTGTTTAATCCCTAAATAATTGCCAATAATAATTTCTTAAGGCAGGTTTGGTGAACGAATGCTTGATACATATGTATGAAGAATGTGGCCAATAAACAGAACATTGTTAGGAAAACAAAAACACTTCAGAATTTATTTTAAAAATATGTTTAGTGAAAGGCATTTGGAGGGTACCATTAATGCTGGATTGTGTGAGACAATGAATAAAAAGGATGTTTTAAGAGTTTCAGAAAGAGTGACAAGTAGCATGGAGCTTCAAACACGAATGACGCACCTATTTTCTCAGTAACACCAGGTTCCCAACATTTAAGTACAGGCGCCAACATTTAATAGTTAATTATCTTTGTTTTCTGCCAAGAGCCACAAATACATTTATAAATTCACAAACACCCACACACATATTTAGACACACACGTGTTTCCTGGGTTCTCTCCCTGTGTCCTGAACGCTTTTCTTCCCACGGTCCTCATCTTCTTCTTGCTGTGCGTATTCAGGTCACCTGGGTACTGGCTGTCCGGACTGCTGACTACGCTTCATTCAGCAGAACCATTTTTTTTATCTTCACATATTCCATTCCCTTCAGACACTTCTAGTTTCTCCTCTGGCGGTGCTTCCCTCCCCATTAGGCCGCGTGGTTCACTGTTGGGGCCCATTTGGGCACAAACCAACCTTTTGTTGAGCTACTGTACTCCTGCCCTCCTAATTATTGAATTCAAAACAGAATGAGTGAACTAATAACATATATTTATTCCCTGCCGTGTCGGGGGAAGCTTAATGCTGCGGCGTGCGCTCCGTAGCACATAAGCTCTCCCTGCACCCCTCATCCTCCAGGGGTGCTGTGACTTCACAGCAGCCAGAATGGAAGGTGCACTTTACTCACCAGTGAGTAAATCATGTGAATGGATGTTTTAAGGCCGAAGCCCAATACACCGTTCGCTGAGAGAACTGTACTTTCAAAAGCTCTCTGAGAACACGTGTGGAATGGGAAACTGTACTAAGTGCTGTGTTTCCTAAGGGATCCTAGCCCTGGCCAGGGCGTGGAGGCACAGGCAGCCTTTAAATGTGGTCTATCGCATTTACTGTCTTTCTTCAAAGAATTAGGTGTTTGATATTCTGCAGCCTTTCATGCAGGCCAATATTTAGAACGTTCGTATCAGAGAGAGAGAAATCTAGATTACCAAACGACGGCAGGAATCACTTCTCTTTGCCTGTAATGATAAGGAGCCTGGTTCTTTCGGATTGGATGAATGAGCTTGGTCTCAGGTGGCCTCTGCACCCCTGTGACAGTCTGTATTTCCGGTCCATGCGTGCTGGTGTAGACCAAACAATAGAGCCAGAGCCACGGGCTCAGGACTTAGTCATTGGAGAAGTTGGGGAGTTAATTCACTTTTATTTGTCTGTGAAAGAGACACAGGTCTAATCCTGGTGTGCCACTGGTTTTCAGGCTGTAAGTTTATCATGAGTCCCGACTCATGTTATGTTTTATATATTTTCCCTTTTAAGTGTGGTATCCAGATGGCCGTCATTTAATTCAAGACTGTGAAGCCCATTGTGTGTATTCTAAATTTAAACACATTTTACAACAAAATTAGTAAGTGCCTTCTCTTGAATATTAGTTTTATCCTGCCACGAGTGCAAGATGTATTTAAACGAAACATATTTAAATAAAACTTCTACTTTAGAAAAATGTGTTAAAGACTAAACCAAGAGAAATTTAATCATATTCACAAAAGACTCATACTCCTTCCTCCACGATTGTTTCCAATTTCACTTTTCAGCACCCAAAGTAAAGTGAAGACTGAGGTTTTAGAATTCTCAAGATGAATGTTCTTCAGGTTCTAGCGCCTGCTACACGGTGCTGCTTAACTGTGAGAAATAGCAGACATGAAATAAACTGTAAAGGAATCTTGATATGCCCCAGGTTTTTCATCTGTTTTCACTAATAACTAACTTTATTTTTCAGCCATTGATCTTATCAATAACTTGCTGCAAGTAAAAATGAGAAAGCGCTATAGTGTGGACAAGACCTTGAGTCACCCTTGGCTACAGGTAAAAATCAATTATTGGATATTTCCTCAGTCAGGTGAGCTTCTAAGTATTTGTAAGATTTTGATATTGTATGCAAAAATTTTTGTAATATTTTTAAAAGTATAATTCTAATATCAATTTGGTTGCCAAAATGAATGCAACTGCTTAGGACTTAATAAAGTTTAGTGTTTCTAAACCTCTCTATCAAGAAAATCACACACACACACTTGCACACACCAAACCAAAATCAAGAAACCTAGGGTCAGAACAAAACCCCAAGGCCCAGCTTTCAGAAGCACCTGTAGGTGCAACTCTGATAAATGCCCAAGTAAATGGCCTCACATGGCCATGCGCTATACTTGTTTGTACCTGTGTCTTTAAAGCCTAGACCAATACAGAACAAATGCATGACAAATGTACATGTATGGGTATACACTTGTTTTCTCTTAAATATTTATTATTTTCACATTGAATTTAAGTTTAGTTTTTTGTTGTTGTTAATCCTCACCCCAGGATATTTTTTCCGTTGACTTTTAGAGAGAGTGGGAGGGAGAGGGAGAGAGAGAAACATTGATGTGTCTGATGTAAGAGAGACATATTGATTGGTTGCCTCCCCCACGTGTTCCAACAGGGGCGGGGATTGAACCTGCAACCCAGGTATGTGCACTTGACAGGAAAGCAAACGCTCAACCATTTGGTCCATGGGCAGATGCTCTAATCCCTGAGCAAAACTCGCCAGGGTTGAACTAAAAGTTTAGAAAAATGGTGTTCTGGAATACTGAAGGGTTATTTGCGGTCTAAATCTCAAAGGAATACCAACATTCCTAATTGTTTGACTGCAAGCACTTACTACTGCCCACCCTTCAGTGCACGTCACATAAACAGTGTGCGTTTGTAAAGTTCGGGCAAGTAGGATGGTTTTGGTGCTGCTGCCGTCACTTCAGGGTGCCTGAGGAAAGACACACAAGATTAGAGTGAAAGGAAAAGGGATAACTCATCAATTGTGGGAACTGACAACAGTGTTTGAATGAGTTGTAATCATCTCTGTGGTAATATTTTGGAATTTCTTCATCAGGATTATCAGACCTGGTTAGATTTACGAGAGCTGGAGTGCAAAACCGGGGAACGCTACATCACCCACGAAAGCGACGACCTGCGGTGGGAGCAGTACGCAGGCGAGCAAGGGCTGCAGTACCCCCCACACCTGGTCAACCCCAGTGCAAGTCCCGGCGACAGTCCGGAGTCTGAGGAAACGGAGATGAAAGCCCTCAGCGAGCGTGTCAGCATCCTCTGAGTTCCATCCCCTATAATCTGTCAAAACACTGTGGAATTAATAAATACATACGGTCAGGTTTAACATTTGCCTTGCAGAACTGCCATTATTTTCTGTCAGATGAGAACAAAGCTGTTAAACTGTTAGCACTGTTGATGTATCTGAGTTGCCAAGACAAATCAACAGAAGCATTTGTATTTTGTGTGACCAACTGTGTTGTATTAACAAAAGTTCCCTGCAAAACTAAACGTGTTATTGTGAATGATTCATGTTATATTTAATGCATTAAACCTGTCTCCGCTGTGCCTTTATAAATCGGTGTTTTTCTTACTGGAGCCTCAATTTGGTAAGAGTCTACAGAACCCGTCTATGAGATAGTTCTGTTGTGTCCCATCGGTTTTTGTGATAAGCAAACTATTGAAGAGTCTATTATTACCATTGTTCTATGAACAATTCCAAAACTTACATGGAAATAAAAAAGAATGATGGAGCTGTGGGGGGACAGATATACGATCCTAAGACACAAGTGCATGAGAATTTTATTGTATAGTCTCAAATCCCTTACCTGCCTAGTGTGCCTCAGTGTATTTAAACTCAAGTAAGGGCACCTAGGCCTGCCTGCTACTTTTAAGCCTAAATGCCTTAAAAATGTAAACTGCCAGATACAGCAAATATATTCCCCTTTCTTACAATGCCCTGCTGTATTATGGAGAATCAGCAGCTAAGCAACCTTTTTGCCTTTGTGTATTTTTTAATAATAAATAAATATTCTTGTCAAAATATGTGTCCATCTGACTAAATTATTTTCATTTATAGTTCACACTAGTGTTTTCAGGCCAATTAGGAACAGGTATCCTCTCAAAAAGCAGAAAAAATGTAATGATCTAGAATTTACTTTCCCTGAGCCATAAGTGTAGAAGTCTTTCTGACTTGCACGTCAGCTAATTTCCAGGAGGAAAGAAAGCTTTCAAAGAGAAAAATGACCAAGGCCAAACAGGATGCTTGAAGGCACAAGTAAGAATATTGCAAATAGCAATCTCAATGTAGCTTCCTGAGTTAGGCACTATAAGCCAGGAGTGTGTTAGAATAATGGTCTAGTTTCTTTCTATATTATCTAAACAGGAAGGTTCTAAAGTGAACTACAAAAACACATGAAGTCTGGAAAGTAATTCCTAAAGAGAAAGCCAACTGAAGCGAAGGGCCTGGGGAAGAGAGGAATGAATAGACGGTAGGTGTGTAGAGTAGGTGACGTGGGTAACGTGGGTGGGGTGTCTATAGCAGGATAATAATTATTATGTGTTATTGTTCAAGTGTAACAAAAAAAAACAACACAATGTTTGGAGGGATTTTATTTGTTTTGAGATACTTGAATACAGTAGATAAGTATGTTAAAACTGCAGGCAATATTTACACTTGGAGAGATGGGGAGAATAGTTAGTTTTCCGAATAGTTAGTCACTATTTTGTGTTATTACTTATCCTTTATTCTAAGGGATTTGAAATTTATTCTGTGTAAGTCTCAGGACACCATTCAGGTTTTTAAGCAGAAGAGTAAGCAACATCAACAGGTCCCCTCTGCCAGCAAGACAGAGTCTGGATGGAAGCCAGGGAAGAAGAGGTGGGCCAACATTCCAGCTCAGCTGTTGTATGAACCCGTGGGGAGATGAGGGCCTGAACTAACTAAGGCAGTAGCAATAGGAAGCTCGAGGTAGAGGTAGAAGCGATGTTAACAGATGGAATCACCTGGATTTGGTTACTGATTGATCTAGGTTTTGGCTTGGATATTGATAGCAGTATTCATCAAAAGAAGTTACAGCCATTTTAGAAAGGGTGAGTTCACGTTTGAACACGTTAAATATAAAGGTGCTATAAGACACCAAGTTTGAGATAGCTTAAAGGTGTTTAGGGAAGAATTCTGGAGTTGAAGGTACAGATTTGGAATACAAAGTCCACAATAAGTTGATTAGAATGATTCAGGTCTCTGGGGACAGAATAAGAAAGAAAGTGATCTCAGGACACAAACCTGAGAAGTATCCATGTAGAAGGTTCAGTCAGAATACTAGTAAGGAAAATTCAAAAGGAATATTCAAAGATAGAATTAAGTGTAGAAAGATAGAAGCCAAGGGAAGAGTAAGTTCAGAATCTCTTACCCTTTGAGACAGCATGGCGGGACCTGAAGAGTATCATGCTAAGTGAAATAAGTCAGAGAAAGACAAGTATCACATGATCTCACTCATATGTGGAATCCACGTAACAAAATAAACTGATGAACAGAGGGGATCCAGAGACATGGAAGTACAGAAAAGACTGTGGAATCTTGGAGGGAAGGCAGCAGAAGGACCTTGTATGTAATCTATGGACACAGACAATAGGGTGCTGAAGGCCTGAGGTGGGCTAGAGAAGGGCCAATGGGGGGAAAAGGGGGACATATGTAATACTTTTCAACAATAAAGAATTATTTCTTGAAAAAAAGGGTGGGGGAAGATGAAGTAGACAACAAGGGTAGGAAACACTATGCGAGATGGTGGTTTCAGCCTTTGGGAACTCAGCCTTGGCAACTCTCCCAGCAGTTTGTAACAAATGTGACTCTCCTGCTCCATTCAGACTAGCTGTGTCAAAAGGATCCCTGTGTGACAACACCCACCGTTCTGCAGTCATTAAGGACAGGAACGCGAAGGTAACTGCCGGTGTTCAGAAAAAAGTGGGCCACTGAAAAGTCATGCCACTTTCACCCAGAATATCAGTGATGCTACAAAGAATCCAGCTTCAATCAGCACCCACTTTTCAAGCTCACCATCATCAATAAAGTTGTCCAGACTTCACAGCAATGCTAGATGATAGTATTACATGACATGAACGGGTCAGGAGTCTGTTTAATACAAGAGACAGGCCAACGTTTTTGACACAGAAACATCTGATTCTGACAAAAATAAGAGAAATGACAGAAGCATGTTTCAGGGAGGATGTGTCCTCTGTCTTGGTCACAGAGACCATATGCTTTAAACAATTACATTAACAACCCACTCAAGATGCCGTAAACATTACTGGTCTCCATAAATCCTGAACCATGGCAACAAGTTGCTACCGGTCTTGCTTTTGTCCTAAGCAAGAGGACAGTGCTGAGAATGCATATAAGCATAACCAATGGACACAGACACCAGGGGGGTGAAGGCATGTACTGGGGGGTGGGGGTGGCCGGGGAGAGGTCAATGGAGGGAAAAGGAGACATGTAAGTCTATATGCAATACTTTAAACAATAAAGAAGTAAAAAAAAAATTTTTTTGATGAATGGTTCTTTTTTTTTTTAAGAATGGTCCATTATCCCTGAGGAAGAGATGGTCTTTGCATTTTGTGCTTGGAGACTGTTTTGAGAACTATATGGTCAGCCATTACTTTGTGTAAAGTAAGTAGAGCAGTGAGGATGAGAAAGCCATCTGTCTCCTCGCTGCATCCATTATCCACTCAATGTTAAGTCTGACTACATCCCAGGAGTGATTAGGTTTTGACCTCTTTTAAGGAACCAAGTACTGGTTTCTGAAGATATACTAGGGCCCATGGAAAAGAGCCTACTGCTTTCAGTTGCCAAAAGAGAACAAGATGTTTCATCTCAGCCTTTTCCCTTCACCTGGAACTGTTCTTACCCCGCCCCCCACCCTCTCCCTCCCCATTCCCTTGCCTGGTTAACTCCTGTTCATCCCCTCTGGAGACAGTTTCCATTGATGGCCCTTGTTTCTTGTGCATGCATCACACTCCTGTCTCCCCTCATGCCTTATGTTTTTGTTGTTATTGTTGAAAACTGGGTGTTTTAATATATTGCAACAACTCTGCATTATGACCCTCTCCACCCTTCCCCATGGTGATGGTGGCTGCTGTTTGTTCAGTAACTTTGCAGGATGAGTTCTCTAGATCCTGCCTCCCTAAAGTGTGCAGCTGCTGATGTCACTGCTCAGCTTTAGTTTGAGTGTGTGTGGGTTTTTAAAATTTTATTCTTAAGCCTGGCTTCCTAGAGGCCACATCTGGGACAGCATAAATTAGTGGTCTGACGGTGACAGATCAGAGATTGTGTTTAATTTAAGCACCATGAGCCAATAAGTCATCTAACCTTTGCTGATGGATCTGAGTGTGGGTTAGTTAATAAGTTTCCTTTTCCCCAGATCTCTCTGTATGTTCAAAGTCTTACATTCAACCAGGTGAAGAGTAGATGCCTAAGGCTCTGTCTCTTCTGAATGTGTGTATACAGCTTTGTACATACATGTAGCCTTTCAGCCACCAGGGATATGCAGATACCTTGTCAGTATCTCCCTAGAGAATTTTTGGTAGTTCTACCAGTCTTTTCGTTACCTCCCATGATTGTTCACCATTGAGATTGGTATTGTTTTTTACAATAACCCTGGAAATGGGTTTTTCCATGTTCAGCTCCAAATCAAGTCTGCCTCCCTCTATCAGTAAGACTCCAGGATTTTCCCAGCCTTCCCCACCCTCATAGAACTACCTTGTCACAGAGCTAAGACGATGGGGAAGGATGGAGACAGGCTAAAATGCCACAGATTCCCATTGTTCTTACTAAGGTTTATTATTTTTTCCTGAATAAAATTCATTGTATGCCCTTGGCCAATTTCCAAAGTCCTAAAATGGTTGTTTTGGAAAAATTTGCTGGTTATATCATTGCTCTTTGGGAAAATATTTACTGAGCTTCTCACTCCACTATTCTGGAAGTTCCCAGAGATAACAATATTAACCTCACTTGAAGACTATCTGTAGAAAGTTAATCAAAAACCTTAAAAACTCATGTAATCTATTACAATAAAAAACCCAGAGATAAATTAGGAGAAAATATTCAGAGAATTCTAAGTTTTCTCATTTATTCAGATTTCTCATGGTGAGCTACAAAATTATCAGTAAATTTTAATTAACTTGTGAAAACCAAATATCTTTTTTTTAAATATAGATTTTTATTGATTTCAGAGAGGAAAGGAGAGGGAGAGAGATATAACATCAATGATGAGAGAGAATCATAGATCAGCTGCTTCCTGCACACCCCCTACTGGGGATCAAGCCCACAACCTGTGCATGTGCCCTTGACTGGAATTGAACCCGGGACCCTTCAGTCCACAGGCTGATGCTCTATCCACTGAGCCAAACCAACTAGAGCAAAAACAAAACATCTTATGTAAATGTTTACTTTATCCTTTTCTCCTTTTGGGCTCTGAGTGTCTGGACAGCATGACTCCCTGGACCCCAATGGGTAAAAAACATTCCCTACCTGCATAGCAAGGTATGTGGGTGTAGGTGTGGCCACGTGCGCCTTCAAACCCTTAGCTGTGCCAAGGTGTTTTTTCACATACAAAAATTTGGCACTAGTGGTAACCCTCCTGCATGTTTTCCTCGACATCTTGAGCTTCTTTGCTCTTTTGTCCCTCCGGTTTAACTTGTTTCTTTCTCCCGGCCCTAAACTTTTCTTGCCTGTTTCAGATAAAGAATTGTTTTTAATCTCCTCAAAGGCTGAGTAACGCAACCCTTCTACCTGACTTCATATTCTTTCTTGCCTCTTTCAAACTCCACAACCACACCCCCAATTGTCTTTGCTCTGTATGGTTTCCACCAACAAATTACCCTTTGTCTCAAAACAAACTCAGCTTTCCACCTTCAACAAAACAATATACGTAAACAAATCAAGTTGGAACTTGCTTCTTCCAGCAAACATCTAATCGCTTTCTTTCTTTTGCCAGCAAATCTCTCACTATTTGTCCTTTGGCTTCTGTGTTTATAGCCATTGGAATACAATCTTCATTTTTATCGTCAGTGAATCTCTTCTCACATGAATCATCAGTGAACTCTAACTCAAAATTGGGGGATTTTTTTCAATGTGGGATAGAGGTCAGAAACCCAAATGTAGAGACAGACTAACTTTGGCTTGACTTCTGGGTGACCATGAAAGCTGGTCATCTCCCATATGGTCATCTCCAGGGGTGCTGTGAGAGGTTAAATACAACCATGCATATAAAACTTTTTAGTGTATACTTGGCCTCAGACATTAATTAAGCCATCAATAGGTTATATTTAGTAGTTTTTAGTCATTCAACCACTATTTTGGACACTTTCTAAGTTCTGGGAATATAACATCTGAAGACAGCTGCGGTCGCTGCCCATATTCCTCATGACCTTTCTGCTCTGGTGTCCTTTGTTTTGATGGGCTACTGAGAAGGGCATGAACTTTGAAGCTTAATGGGCATAAATGCAAATAACCAACTCAAGCCTTGTTGAGTGAACATAGACAAACTACTCTATCATCTACTCAGAATTAGAATCGAAGTAATACATATTTTAGGGTGCAATCAGGATATCTAGGTAAAGTAAGCATTTAAATTGCTTAGCCAAATCATTGGCATATGTTGCAGCTCAACAGATTTCTTCCTCTCCCCTACCTTTATATGCTTTTCCCAAGTTTTCTCTTTAAATATTTTTCCAGATATGATTTATTTCCATGAATTCAACTATTACTTTAGCTAACACTCATAAATCCATTTTGGCTACCTCAGACTCAAAACAATCCAATTTCATCTCTCCATGAATTTATAGAATATATCTAGAGGTCCCACCATGACTTAAATTTAACACATCTAACATCACTATTACCTTCTTAAACCTCAAATAAATTGCATTGTAAGGCTTCTTCTAAGTGTATTTTTTTTTCTTTCAGGCTCTCTTCCCTCCTATCTACTTTACACACCACTGCTAGACTTATCTTCTCCAAAAGTGTTTTCATCATTGTACTCACAATGTTCTGAAATCATAAAAAACTCTACTCCCAGTTATCTACAAGATAAATTCTTATTTCTTAGTGTCACAAAAGCTGTGGGTTCCAAAAATTAATAAAGCACTCACTACTCTATGAGAATTCTATGTACCCCACAGATTTCTGAGCCATAGACACAAATTTTGGGGCTTAGACAGAAACAATTTTCACCTCTTTGAAGTTCACCTCTTATTTCTATAACAAGGCAAGAAGCTGGACAAGATGGGTTCTAACTCATCTAATCACAGATTTCATGAAAGCATGGTTTAAGTTGAATGTCAATAAGGTGTCAATGATGCATACATTTTTAATTGTCTGGGGTAAATTCTGTTTTGAAAAAAAGAAAAGTCACCTCTTTCCCTGGATCTCCTTTGTGTCATAGATTGTGTCCTGGAACTTCTGACTATAAATGCTTTCTTTAAGTGAAATCTGGGCTACCAGCTACTCTCTGCTGAAAAGTGTGAACATTTGCTGCAAACCTTCTTTCTGTACCTTGAGTGGAATGGTAAGATTTTAAATTAAGGTGTCACTTTTCTGGGGAATGGAATATTCTTCATATTGTATGCTGTGTTTTTTTTTATATGTAACTAAAACCCTTGGATCTTTTCTTTTGAAATATTTTGCCTGGTTTGCTCTAAGGCAGCCGTGGGTAAACTACAGCCCGCGGGCCGGATCCGGCCCATTTAAAATGAATAAAACTAAAAAAAAAAAAGACCGTACCCTTTTATGTAATGATGTTTACTTTGAATTTATATTAGTTCACACAAACACTCCATCCATGCTTTTGTTCCGGCCCTCCGGTCCAGTTTAAGAACCCATTGTGGCCCTCCAGTCAAAAAGTTTGCCCACCCCTGCTCTAAGGACTGAGAGTGATCTTAGCTTGAACTTTGGACACCTAGTGATCTCAATTTTCATGGTGATTCAAGTAGATTACTTTAGTTTTCTACTTATAAATTTGTCTCCACACCTGAAGGTAGATAACTGTCTAGTATTGATTGACTACTTGAGTCCACTACCTTCCACAGAGACAAGGAATACTCTCAAATACTACCTGAGTATGACTGATAGGTATCTGTCTTGTGCAAAATCTCACACACACTGGATTCTCTGCAGTACCTTTCACCCCTCAAGATTGAGACAGAATTGCAGGAGAAATCACTTGAGTAAAGATACAGAAGTGAGAATGAACCTGATATGAACAGAGAAAAAGCTCCTGATGAAGTAGAGGGCTAGCATGCAGATAGACCCAGGAAATAACATTGCCCAGGTTAAGTAAAGCTGGATATCAAGCCTCAAAAAAAAAAAACAGGAAGAATTCACACTTTGTTCCAAAATAATAGGAAGCTATTGGTGACTTTTGTCAAGAGGAATTGTGAAACTATTTATTTTGCACTTAAGAAAGGGATAATAAAATTTTTATTCGCAGTTCAAGAATTTATTATTTTAAGTCATGTTGATGTTCATACAGAGGGTAAAAGGCCTTCTTTAAAAACAAAAGTAATATAAGCAGAGTCTAAATTAAAGTGACTAAGCTTTCTTTACTGATAGAGAACTCTTTTACTATCACATGGGAATTTCTTCCTCATATTTAATTCCCTCTGTTCAGATGCTCAGATAAGCTAATAACATCTCAAAGGAGATCTTGACTTGAAGTATGCTCTGTAGGCAAAACTGCAGAATAAGCCACACTTGGACTTCATAAAATTACAGCTTGTGTGCATAGAGAAATAATCATGAGAGCCAATTATCTTTAAACAGACTGATGTTTCAAATTCTAATTACAAAGTTTTAGCCTCATTAACACATGTGCTTCATTTTATGTCTTGGCTACCACATTTTATTGTTACAATTCATTAAAAAGAATGTGAAAAGTGAAGATGATCATAAACTTCATATAAGCAAAAGAAAAAAATAGTGCCTGGGTAATGATAATAACACTTTATATTTGCATAGCAACTTCCTTTTAAGGAACTCAAAACATTTCACAAACATTATCTCATTAATCCTATGAGCACAGCAATAAAAAATAACTTCATAGATCTCTAGCTAGGGAAAGTGATACACTCAATGATACAGTTTGTTTCCAGTGTTGCACATTGAATTATGAACAAATGAAGTAAAATATTCAGATTCACTTGTTAAAAATTTATATACAGTAAATATGACCTTTTTGTTGTACCTTTCTATGAATTTTTACACATATAGATCAATGAAACTACCACCACATTCAAGATACAATTTAGTCCTCTCCAAAAACTTCTTCGTGATACCCTTTGTAGTCAAACTCTCCCACATTTAACCTCGACAAACACGAATCTGCCCTCCATTCTACTGATTAGGCTCTTTCAGAATTTCCTATAAATGAAATTACAAAGCGTAAACATTGATTTCTTTTCCTCAGTGTAATGCCTTTGAGGTGCATCTGTGTTGTGGTGTGAATCAATAAATAGTTCATTCCATTTTTAAAAAAATATGTTTTCATTGATTTTAGAGAGAGGAAGGGAGAGGGAGAGATAGAAACATCTATTGGCCTCTGGCCGCACGCCCCCTACTGGGGATAGAGCAACCTGGGCATGTGCCCTGACTAGAATCCAAACTGTGACCTCGTGGTGCATGGAACCTCGCTGAGCCAATTGAACCACACCGGCCAGTAGTATTCCACTGCATGAATGTACCCATTCACCTATTACAGGACAGTCAGGTTGTTTTCCGTTTGGGTTGATTTTTTAATAGAGCTACCATATATAATTGTGTACATATTTTTGTGTGAAAGTAAATTTCATTTCTTCAAGGGTAAGTACACATGAGTGGGATTGCTGGGTAAGTGTCTGTTAACTTTATAAGAAGCTGACAAACTGTCTTCCAGAGTGTCTGTATCATTCTGAATTCCCACCAGCAATGTATAAACGTTCCAGCTGCTTTATGTTCTCACTAGCATGTGCTAGCACTCCTAAAAATTTTTATTTTAACCATTTCAATCAGTGTATAGTGGTATGTTATTGAGGTTTTCATTTGCATTTCCATAACGGCTAATGATACTGAATATCTTTTATGTGTTTATTTTCCATCAGCATATCTCCTTTGCTAAGGTATCTATTCAATGGTTTTGCACTTAGAAGTGCTAGGAGTTTTTGTAGATTCCTTGGATTTTCTACACAGTCAATCATCGGCCAGTAGAGACAATTTTATATACTCCTTCCCAATCTTAAGCATTTATTTATTGGTTCATTGTATCTAAGTTGTCAAATTTAGGCATACATTTATTTGTATTGTTCTTTTAATATCCTTTTACTATAAGGAGCCTGTAGTGATATTCTGTCTTCCATTCCTTATTCTGGCAATTTGTTTATTCTCTTCTTTCATTGTTAGTCTAAGTATAAGTTTATCAATTTCATTGATCTTTTTAAAGAACCAACTTTTAGCTTCACCAATACTCTTCTGCTTTTTTATTTTAAAATTAATTGATAATATCTGTTATTTTCTTGTTTCTGCTTGCTTTGGAATTTTTTTCTAGTTTCTTAAGGTGCATCTCAAGATGTTGATTTGATGCTTTTATTTTTAATATAGCATTTTAATGCTATAAATTTCCCTTTGAGCATTATTTTATCTGCATCACTCAAATATTCATATCTTGTATTTTAATTTTTGTTAAGTTCCAAATATTTTTTAACTTCCCTCAGTTTTCCTCTTTTTATCCATGGATTATTTAGAGGCATGTGCTTCAATTCCCAAGTATTTGGAGATTTTTCAGTTATCTTCCTGTTATTGATTTTTAGCTTAAATCTATAATGACCAGGCAATATGATTTTAATTCTCTTGAATTTGTCAAGGTTTGTTTTATGACCAAATATGGCCTATCTTGAGAATATTTCATATATACTTGGAAAGAACATGTATTTTGCTATTGTTGGGTGGAATGTTCTACAAATATCAACTAAGCGCTGTTGGTTGATGATGTTCAGTTCTTTATATCCTTCTGATTGTTGTTTGCATGCTATATGTTTTTCCACCCTTTTTCTTTATATATATGAGTTTAAATAAATATATATGTGGGTTTCTTATAGGTATCATATAGTTAAGTCTTGGGTTTTCAAAAATTCATGAAAATCTTTGTGTTTTATTTGGTGTGTTCAAGCATTTTTAAATTTAATTTTATTATTGTTTTTTTCTTTTTTTTTTTAGGTCTACCATGGTATCTTGTTTTCCCTTTTCATTCCTTTTGATTTTTCATTCACTTTTTTTCCCCTTTTCCTGACCTCTATTGAATTATTAGAATATGTTTTTCAACATTTTATTTTGGTTTATATGTTGAGGATTTTACTATATCTCTTTGTAATTTTATGATAGGGGTTGATCTAAGGGGTATAACATACATACTTAACTTTTCACAGTGTATTTAGGATTAATATTTTACCACTTCAGATGGAATACTTTACTATCTTATAGGTCCCTTTACCTTCCCCTCTATATGTTGTAGTTGCAATATGATTACATCTATGTCTATTGAAAGCCCTATCAAACTGTTACAATTTTTGCTTTCAATGATCATACATGGTTTAAAAAGCTTAAAGGGAAAACATGTCTATTACACTGCCCTGATATTTACTATTTTTGTTCCTTATCTTTCACTGTCATTACTCCTAGTTGCCTTCCATTCTCATTTTTATTCAATCTGAAGAACTCCCTTTTCCATTTCTTTAAGAGCATTTCTGCTGGCAACAAATTCTCTAGTTTTCCTTCATCTGAGAATATCTTTATTTTGCCTTCATTTCTGAAGGATAATTTAATGGAATATAGACTTCTGGGTTGACATTTCTTTTATCTCAGTATTTTAAAAATGTCCCACTGCCTTCAGCTCACTGCTAGCTGGATTTTGATAAGAAATCTTCCATCATTCAATGTTATCTCCCTATATGCGTAAATATTTCCTTTTTCTCTGGTAGCTTTCAAATTTTTTTGCTTGTTGTTAGTTTTCAGGAGTTTGATTATGTCTCTGGGCAAGGGTTTCTTTGCATTTATCCTGTTTAGGGTTCACTGAGTTTCATGCATCTCCAAGTTTATGTCTTTGGTCAAATTTGTAAAGTACTCACTTTAAACAAAAAACTGGCAGACATAATTGGAACAGAGTCCCTGACATGGTTTTCTTTCATCAATGATGCTTAAAGATCCTGTAGAGTATGCCCTGAGTTACAAGTAAGGTTGTGTTTGTAAGAGACAAAGACCTAGAGAAAGGTTCCCAGAGCCAATTTCGAATCTGCCTGAAAGCTGGTGTTTACAGGTATCATGTCTTTTCCTTCATATTTTAGGCTTGGAGGGTAAGTTCCTACAGCCCCATAATGAAAAGCCCAAAAGCTACAGCAGCAGGGAAGACCACTGAAGCCAGGCAGGGTCCAGCCTGGCTTTCTCAGGGGCTGGAGGTCCTCTGGGGCACCAGAGACCTGTGGTCTCAACCGTTGCAAGGTGCGGACAACAGGAGGAGTGGAGGAAAGTGTGTCCAGCACATGTTCTCTATTTTCCTTATTACTCAGTTCAGTCAGTGACAAACAGCTCTTGCTCCTTAATCTAATCAGCTCAATTAACACCCTACTAATATTTTTTCACCCGCATGTTATATAAACGTTGATGTCTCATTAAACATGGCAATCAACCAACTTCTCTGGAGATTCCCTTAAGTATCTAGACTTAGATCTCAATGTAAGATAATATATTGCAATAAACACAATGTGTTTTTAGAGAAAAGAACTGTCTATAGTGTGGAGATTGTGTTCCTTATGATAAAGTTTTACATCGCATTTAATCAGAAAAAAACTCTAAATTTGTTCAAACTTTTTTATTTCTTTTTTTTCATTCTAATTGATCAACATATCAGTATTGTAAAAAGAAAAGTATTTACAGAATTGGAAAACTGAGATGTATAAATGTTTCAATTTGTTCTAATTAAAATATTAATAAGAATTAGTAAAAATATAGAAAATAAACATAAGTATTAGTTATACACATCACAGTCTGTGAACTAGTCCATCAATGTTGGTTTATAGCGTTCAATATCAGTTGCCTGAATACATTCAAGTCTTTTAGTCTACTTGATCTACAGTATCCAGTAAAAATTAAATAAATGTTCTTTGTAAGGTAGGAAACAGTGTTTCATCCAGGATTTCCTGGAAATCTTGGGGGTAGTATGATATTCTTCCTGCTTGCAAAAATATTTTTTATTTCCCTGTCCCAAATGTAGAACATAGCCTTTAATTCCCCCAAATAATCACGTCCAGGAGTTTCAGACATTTTGTAAGCCTTTCTGTAGATTGGGATTGGGAACAGTTTCTATTTCCTAAAACAGCTAGAGCATAAAGTGAAGTTATAAAAGCCAACTGTCGGGTGTGCAGTAAACATCGAATGAATGTGGCTGTTACTATTTGTCCATGGATAATGGTATGGAGTTATATCACAGCAGATAGGTAACTAACTACTCCATATTCTAGAAGTCCTAGTTTGATGAGCCTAAGAATGGTAAGAGGATATTAAAGTCTTAAATCTTGACTACAATATTACAGGTATATTAGAATATGTCTTTTCTAACCAACTAAAGGAAACTAAAATTACTTTTTATATCAGAAGATAATTAACACCAGAAACATGAAGCATTTCATACCTACTTGTCTAAGTTAGGTTTTGATCTAAAGAATTCTCAGCCACCCTTAGAGTAAATCAGTAGACTGTCATAATGTGCCTTTAATTATGTTCATTAATATTCATTTGGAAAAAGTGTATCATATTTTCTATTGAAAGAACAAAAGCTGGAATATTAAACCTTGCTTTGTTAGAGTGTTGGGTTTAAGGCTAATCTTTTCAAGACCTTTCTCTGAGGAGATTATTATGCTTTAACAGTTCATTTGCTGAAATGTAACAAATGTGTTCTATTGAATTATAAACAATTTCTCTAGGGAGTATTCTATTTAGACCAAAGGTGAATGATTTTAACTTGGTTTAATAATTTGCCTCATCATTTTCCTGAGACCACATCAGCATGGGGAATTAATCAAGGGCTATGGATCAAAACAATTATCAACATGGGATATCAAATGGTTCCATAGTCACCAGAAAAATAATCACAACGCCAGTCCTGAGCAATGACATTAGCAGACTTTTTTAAGTACTTTCTTTTTGTCAGCCACCATCAGCACTTTACAAGTGTTAACTCATGTAATCCTCATAACAGTTTTATTATTACCTTTTCCATTTTACAGATGAGAACACTGAGAAGCAAAGAGAATAAATAACTTGTAGTGAAGAAGTAACATGAACCAGGTGTCCTGGCTCCCAAGTCTTCTCAACACCACCCTCCCGACTTTTTTGAAACATAATGTTATACAACAAACATTTTTTCTCAATTATAACATTATTTTAAATACTGTTAACATAGCTGCACAACATTTTTAGAGTTTTAATGTAATTTATTTTTACTATTTCTCTATTGTCTGAGGTTTTCTTTTTGTTTGTTTGCTTGTTTGTTTTCTTTTGCTATGACAAATAACATTTTTATAAATGTCAGACCAACTTTTTGGTGATTTTCTTTTTAAAAAGTGGAATTGACAAGCAGAAAAATATGAATGGTCTACGGTAGTTAATACATTATGTCAAAAGTTTCCAGATAGCATGAGCAAAGGCGTGCAGGGGCGAGAGAACATGGAAAGTTTGAGGGAGGGCATGGAAGAGTGGCAGAGCCTGACACCTAAAAGTGGGCAGGATCTAGACCAGTGATGGCGAACCTTTTGAGCTCGGCGTGTCAGCATTTTGAAAAACCCTAACTTAACTCAGGTGCCGTGTCACATATAGAAATTTTTTGATATTTGCAACCATGTAAAACAAAGACTTATATTTTTGATATTTATTTTATATATTTAAATGCCATTTAACAAAGAAAAATCAACCAAAAAAATGAGTTCACGTGTCACCTCTGACACGTGTGTCATAGGTTCGCCATCACTGATCTAGACCATGAAGCGTCCAGGGAACCAAAGAAAAGACATTGCCCCAGGTGTCTGACTTGGCTGTCACAGTCCATGGGATTACCAGAAGAGAAATCAGATGCAAGGAGCAGGCATTTGGGGAGGAAGATAATGAGGTCAGTTTTACGCAGGGGTCCTCAAACTTTTTAAACAGGGGGCCAGTTCACTGTCCCTCAGACCATTGGAGGGCCGGACTATAGTTTAAAAAAAACTATGAACAAATTCCTATGCACACTGCACATATCTTATTTTGAAGTAAAAAAACAAAACGGGAACAAATACAATATTTGTATTTGCATGTGGCCCGCGGGCCGTAGTTTGAGGACCCCTGGTTACGTATCTTAAATACAATTGGTATATGGCACATCCAGCTGGCTAGTTTAGCTTTTCTGGTTTAGGACTCAGGAAGCCAGGGCTTCAGATGAAGATTTGAGAGTATTGTCTATTCCGTCACTGAAAACGGGCTGATCACTCAAAGTGTATAAAGGAAAAGAGAACATAGAGTTTTGTGAACAACTATATTAAGAAGAAGTCTTATAATCTCTCTTCTCTAAACCAAAAATTTTTGAAATATAAATAACTGTAATTTTGTGATAACTAGCACTAATCATATAATCACATCATGGTTCTGAATTTGTGTAGCAATACCGCCCACTTTCCAAATGACTCATGTATACATATCAAATGGATTTAACATGGAGGAGAGGGACCCAATAATTTTGCCTTTAAAATGCACACTTAGGATTTAAGAAATTCAGTTTGTCTCTAAAAGAAAAAAAACTTATAATAAATTAGAATAGTGACATGATACATACACTCATCTCAAGAACTAGGAATTTGGAGTAATTACCAAATTTTGAGAAATTAGTGTAATTTTGCAGACAATGATAAAAGAAGCCACCCCCCTCTCTCCCCCATGCTGAAAGACATTTTCTCTCCAGGAAGATCCCATCTCAATGAAGTAGATTTGTATACTTTGCCACCTTGTGGTCATTGTAGTTATTTGCATGACTACATCTGTTCTGTGGCTTGAAGATTTTCCTGTTACAATGACTAAATGTTCTTATATATTTAATTAATAACAATACGCGCAAAAATATATTAGAATAAATTTGAATTACCTTGACCAAAAGATGACCATGCCCAAGATGAACACCTATCTGATGAATTTATTATGGGCTGATATGTCTGCTTGATAAACTTTTCTGGACCTTTCTTAAACATTTTCTTCTACACATTGCGATAGCAATAATTTTGACACAAAATAAATGGTAATGAAAATAAAAAAAGGGTTATTACTTTTGACAGCGTGAATATTGGCATAATCTCTTTTTGCATTTCACTAAGTCTTTAAACAGAAAATAAAACTCATGACATCATGTATATAGAATATATATATGAATAAATATGACAACCCTAAAACTCAGACCAAAGCATTCATGAACACTTAAGCCAAGTTCTAGTTTCTATATTTTCTAGGAAATCTGGCTAAGCTCTTGTTTCTATATTTTCTAGTTCAATATGTAAGAAACAAATGTGCTGGAGAAATGAATTTTTAAAATGTCTCTAGAGATTGAAAAGCCATTGTCACATGATTACGTGGTACAGATGTATTTTTGAGAGTCTGGGGTTATTTGCAAGATAGTAATTACCGTACATTTTCTTATATTTTTGTTTCGTCTTCTGATTCCTTTCCACATAAGATTTCATTTTTTAAAATTTTTATCTTTTTTGTTGAAAGTATTACAGATGTCCCCTTTTTCTCTCCACTGACCCCCCTCCACTCTTCTCCTGCCTCCCCAAGCCCAGCCTTTACCACACTATTGTGTCTGTGTCCATGGGTTATGCATGTATGCATATACTCTCTTTGGTTAGAGATTTGATTTTCTTATGTTTGTAAATCTACAACATATTCAAATGTTTGTCGTAGAAGCTACTCAGAGAACATCATCTTGGTTTTAGTACTCTTTCCTAGGCATAAATAGAGTTTTTACCATTAAAGTCACCAGTTCCCTATAATTTGGGATAATAATCTAGGTTTTGAACAACAGTTTCATAGGCCTGGTCAAGCTTAAGCTGCATTTTATGTCCCAAAAATACAGGGGATGCTATTAAAATTTAGTGAGCTGAACAGCTGGGCTAAATTTTTAAAAATATTTTTTCCTTTAAAAAAATTCTATACAGAAGATGTAGTTGGAGTTTCAGTAGAGCTGAAATCAGAGCCAGTGTCCAGGGTTTCCATTCCATATTTGCATAGTCTGATACAGCAACAGGCTAGCTGCCCATTAGTCCATTGTGTGTGGGGTCGCGTGGCGTGGGCCATAGGGGCAAATGCAAGTAAACCAAGAGAGCGTGGCCTGAACAACAAGAGTCCCAAGAGCACAAGAGGAACCAAGACAGCACATTATTCTGTTTAGGGGATTATGTAATCCCAAATTTACACACTTTCAGTGGCCATGCCCATTCTAGCCAATGGCCTCTGTTCTTATGTGTGAGGGACAGCAAGCACCTTCCACAGTCCCTCCAACTTTACTGGGCATGCTCTATCTTCCCTTTGTTGGACTCCCCTCCACCCCCACCCCCGGCCGGGAGTGCAAAGTTGTAGCTTCCTGGTAAAGCTGCCCAAATGACATGCCTATAATATCTGGCCTTTCCTTTCTTATTATTAACTAGCTAATTACAACGATATCAATTCTATCTCTATTACTAGAAAAATAACCCACATTGCAGATTCTCTTGATGTTAGGTCCATATGCCTCTTCTACATGATGGGCTCTCAAGATTTATTTTGGCTTATGTGTCCGATAAAGGACCCTGGAGTCCCTTCAGAACCATCACATAGCCCAACAGGCTTCTGCCACTTATTTGTTCCCAATTACCTTCCATTTTTCATTGGGGATTTCTTAGAGGATAGATTGCTCTCTGCTAAATATTAGAAACACATTATAGTACCTTTAACTCTGAACTGGCGAGGTTGGGCTCGTCCTCATAGAGTAAGAGGCTTAGTTATGCAGTGAGGATGGTCATGGCAGGGATACACTGGAAACGATAGGGCCAAATGATAGGGCTTACAGAACAGGGAGACTTGATGCAAAAATGGTAGCGCTATTCACGTGCAAGTCACATTATATGTGATATGATAAAGGGATAGTTTAAGTAAAAAAAATAAATAAAAACAAACACACCAAACAGTTCAAGTGGAAGCTGGATTTAAATTCCAGCTCAACCATTTCCTATTTAGGCAAGTTATTCAGTGTCTCCAAGTTTCAGCTTCCTCATATGTAATATAAAAATAATTATATCAGCCTCAAGTGAACTCATGAACGTTAAATAAAAAAATATTAAAACTTACACAAATGCATTATTCAGGATAGTATCCTGTGGAAACGAATAAACCCCCAAATCTCAGTGGCTTAACATGAAAAAGGTTTATTTCTTGCTCATATTACAATCTGATGCAAATCCAGTGAGTCTTCCCTCCGAGCAGGGATCGGAGACCCTAGGTTTCTAGCAGCACAAATGGGAGGGAGCACAATGGAAAGCACAGCCAGTCCAGGAAGTGCCACAGTCTTTCTTCTATGGTCTGATTGTGGAGAGAGTCACATGACCTCATGGGATCTGATGCAGGTGAGCTGAGAAATGTACATGAGCACATAGATGTACTGAAAAAATCAACAGCCTCTACTAAAGGCAATGTATTTTTATTGTTGGAAAATTAGAACGTATAGATGCCTATAAATAAAAAAATATATTTATCAAGGCGAATCCCATTATCCTATATAATAAAAGGGTAATATGCAAATTGACCCTAACAGCAGAATGACTGGGAATGACTGGTCACTATGACACACACTGACCACCACGGGGCAGACGCTCAATGCAGGAGCTGCCCCCTGGTGGTCAGTGCGCTCCCACAGGGGAGCTCTGCTCAGCCACAAGCCAAGCTGATGGCTGCCAGCACAGCGGTGGTGGCAGGAGCCTCTCCTGCCTCCTCAGCAGCACTAAGGATGTCCAACTGCAGCTTAGGCCTGCTCCCCACTGGCAAGTGGGCATCCCCCAAGAGCTCCCGGGCTGCCAGAGGTATGTCTGACTGCCAGCTTAGGCCTGATCCCCCAGGGAGCGGGCCTAAACCAGCAGGTGGACATCCCCCGAAGGGTCCCAGACTGTGAGAGGGCACAGGCTGGGCTGAGGGACCCCTCCAAGTGCACAAATTTTTGTTCACCGGGCCTCTAGTCTTCAATAATTTCCATAGCCTTTTACATTTTTCTACATATCTACTTTTATGTAATTTTAAATAAGTACCCTGGTCCTGGTTTTCAATAAATGCTGTTTTCTTCTCCTCTGGAGACTCCAACCATTTCTCTTGCTCTCACAAAAAGCAAGCAAATTGGGAACATGTGTGATACTGTAAAGATAAACTTTATAATCTGTTCTAATTTCCTTAAAATGCAATCAATTATACATTTTTTTGTAATTGTTGGCAACATGTTACTTGTTTGTTGTTTTTTACTTTAAATAACTTATATTTTAATTATAGTTGACATGCAATATTTTAGTTTCAGGTATATAACCCAGTGATTGGACATTATATAATTTACTAAGTGGTCACCCTGATAAACCTAGAACCCATCTGGCACCATACTTAGTTATTATAATACTAGAGGCCCAGTGCACAAAATTCGTGCATGGGACACATGAGCCAAAATAAATCAGCCCAGCCTGCACCTTCTCCAATCGGGGACCCCTCGGGGAATGTCAGACTGCTGGCAGTTGGACATCTCTCTCACAATCCAGGACTGCTGGCTCTTAACTGCTCACCTGCCTGCCTGCCTGATTGCCCTAACTGCTCCCCCTGCCAGCCTGATCACCCCTAACTGCCTCTGCCTGCTGGCCTGATCGCCCCTAACTGCCCCCCCCACCAACCTGGTTGCCCCCAACTGCCCCCCTTTGCCAGCCTGGTTGCCCCTAACTGCCCCACCCACCAGCCTGGTCACACTTCACTGCCCCCCGTGCCAGCCTGGTCATCCCCAACTTCCCTCTCTGCTGGCCTGGTCACCCTACGCAGCCTGCTGTTCAGTCATTTGGTCATCCGTCACTAACCATCCTACTGGCCTTGTTGCCCCACACAGCCTGCTATTCGGTCATTACTGTGATGGCATCCTGGACAATTTGCATATTCCTCTATTATTAGTATAGATTATTGACTATATTCCCTATACTTTACATTCATGTCCATTTTGTTGCTACCAATTTGTACTTCTTAATCCTTTCACCTTTTCACCCAGCAACAGGTTATTTGTGATACATTTTTATCTAAGACCATGAAGTATTTCTGGATACAGAGAGTGAAAACCCCTGCTTATAGAACTAGCCAGAGAATTAGGTGTGATAAAAGGAGTCATTAATGGCACCATCAATAAATCAATAAACAACAAGTACTGGTGAGGATGTGAAGAAAAGGGAACCCTGGTACACTGCTAGTGGGAAGGCAGACTGGTACAGCTACTATGGAAAACAGTGCGGAATTTCCTACAAAACTTAAATATGGAACTTCTATTTGACCTAATGATCCCACTTCTAGGAATATATCCTAAGAATCCCAAAACACCAATCAGAAAGACTATATGCACCTTACTACATTCATAGCAGCACAATTTATAATAGCTAAGATCTGGAAACAGCCCAAGTGCCCATCAGTAGATGAGTGGATAAAAAAGCCATGGTATATTTACACCATGGAATACTATGCAGCTGTGTAAAAGAAGGATATATTACTCTTTGAGACAGTATGGAGGAACCTGGAAATTATCATGCTAAGCAAATAAGCCAATTGGAGAAAGATAAATATCACATGATCTCAGTTATATGTGGAATACAATGAACAAAATAAACTGAACAAATAAAATAAGACCAGTGGCATGGAAACATAGAATAGACTAATGAATTTCAGAAGGAAGGGGAGACAGAGGGCAGGAAGAGATTAACCAAAAATTTTATATGCATTTATACATTGCCAGTGGTTACAGTGTGGTGAAGGACTGGGATGAGGTGGGAACTGGGTGGAGGAGGGCAGTGGGGAGAGAGGAGACATCTGTAATACTCTCAACAACAGGAAATAAAAATAAATAAATAATTAAATAAATAGGAGCCATTAAACTTGGAATATGCATTCTTGGCTATCCATGTTGCTACCGTATTTTTACATGGTACAATAATGTGTGTGATTTGCATTGTTTCCTAATGATAGTTGTATATGTAGTGAGTCAAACTACATCATTCAATAAATCCTGTTTCTGTTCAAAATAAATTACAGCACTCACAAGTTTATTTTTCTTTCTCTGGTCTCACTTCAAATCAGTTAGCTATTATAAATATTACAAAATAAACACTTTATTTCAGAAAATTACAGAAAACAGCATCACCTTTTACAATGTTACAGAAATATGTGGCTATTTGAAAACCCTAAGTCAAACTGATATGAATTAATATCCAAATAGACTGCAGAAAAGTAAGACTAATTTTTAAAAATCATCTTTTCCATTTTTAATGCTAAGGTAGATGTTTCATTGAAGATTAAACAGTGATAAAACATTTCAAAACTACAGGAAACATTAAATGTATAGTATGTATCTGAAGGGAGCCTACCATATAACTCAGGGGTCCTCAAACTTTTTAAACAGGGCGCCAGTTCACTGTCCCTCAGACCGTTGGAGGGCCGGACTATAGTTAAAAAAAAAAACTATGAACAAATTCCTATGCACACTGCACATATCTTATTTTGAAGTAAAAAAACAAAATGGGAACAAATACAATATTTGTATTTGCATGTGGCCCGCGGGCCGTAGTTTGAGGACCCCTGAATAACTTAAGCAGCTAGAATTAACAGAAAGATGGCAGAGAGAGAGAGAGAGAGAGAGAGAGAGAGAGAGAGAGATGGGCAAAGTTGAAAGACAGAAGGATAGTTAGAGAGAGACAAATAGATATGAAAAGTCAAAATAAATGGGCAAGTAGCTGTTTTATCTAATTCATGAAGCATCTTGTCCCTATACCAGGTCACATATAATTTGGTTGTACTTTATTTTGATGAGCCCATTATATTATTTAAATAAGAATATTTCTTCTTGAAGGGGTTTAACTGGATTTCTCATTTTTCAATCACACCCCCCCCCCCAACACATACACCTTGATACATGCATTTGTTTTCTCAGTGTTTCAAGAAAACCTACTGTGTCTAACAAAGCTAATATATTCTCTATAGTAAGTATGAAGCTAGACAAAACAGATATTGAAATCTGCCTGGTGTGACTTGATACAACCAAAATACTACTAAACAGTGTATATTTTTAATGTATTTTTTTACAGCAGCATTCAGAGTGAGCCCATGTCCTCTGGGGTTTTTGAAAAGCAATAAAAAGACATAGTTCCCATTTGGTCAGACACATGCAAAAAAATGAAACTAGACCACCAACTTACACCATACACAAAAATAAACTCAAAATGGATAAAGGACTTAAATGTAACATGGGAAACCATAAAATTATTAGAGGAATCCAAAGGCAGCAAAATCTCAGACATATGCCGAAGCAATTTCTTCACTGATACCATTCTTAGGGCAATGGAAACTAAAGGGAAAATAAACAAATGGGACTATATCAAAATAAAAAAAGCTTCTGCACAGCAAAAGAAACCATCAACAAAACAACAAGAAAACCCACTGCATGGGAGAACATATTTGCCAACGATATCTCTGATAAGGGTTTAATCTCCAACATTTACAGAGAACTCATACAACTTAAGAAAAGGAAGACAAACAATCCAATAAAAAATGGGCAAAAGACCTCAATAGATACTTTTTGAAAGAAGATGTAAGGAAGGCCAAGAGACATATGAAAACATGCTCAAAGTCACCAGTCATCCAAGAGATGCAAATCAAAACGACAATGAGGTACCATCTCACACCTGTCAGAATGGCTATCATCAACAAATCAACAAATGACAAATGCTGGGGAGGATGCGGAGAAAAAGGAACCCTCCTTCACTGCTGGTGGGAATGCAAACTGGTGGAGAACAGTTTAGAGTTTCCTCAAAAAACTAAAACTGGAACTTCCATTTGACCCAGTGATCCCACTTCTAGGAATATATCCCAAGAAATCAGAAACACCAATCAGAAAGGATATATGCACCCCTATGTTCATAGCAGCACAATTTACAATAGCTAAGAT
>NW_005369894.1:797555-826263 GCF_000412655.1 Myotis brandtii
GCCAAGTTCTGGTGTTTATTGTCTTGTTACATCTGTATTTATACCAGTCAATTTTAATCCTGTCAATTTCTATTGCAAAGGTTAGGGCGTTTCTTATCTCCATTCCAGGGAGTAAAGATTATGTAGCTTAAGCGTGATTGTTTGTAGTTAAAGTGATTAACTACCCGCCTGGCACTTAGTTAAGGGGTTGTATCCCCTCCCTAACCTCAGGGAAAAATCCCCACCTGGGGAAACAACCTTTCTCGGAGAGGTGACCTTGGTTAAAACACATGGCGCTAAGGAGAGCAAACATATTAAGAACAATATGCTATATATGCCAGGTCCCTTGAAACATATGCTGTGCAGATGTTTCTTTCCTGCAGCGACTGTGTCAAGCAGCAAGGATGGACCGGCTTCCGGCAGGGGCTAAGGAGGAGAGATCAACCAAAGGACTGTATGCATGCATGTAAGCATAACCAATGGATACAGACACCAGGGGGTGAGGGCATGAGTGGGGGGATGAGGGAACAATGGGGGGATAGGGACACATTTGTTATACCTTAATCAATAAAGGAAAAATAAATAAATAAAAAAGACATAGTTCCCAACCTGGAGAAGTTTGAGCCCTTCAGTGGCAAACCCGGGAAACTCCTGCTTTGGACTAGAAATATCCCAGCCTTTGAATAAATCTATCGAGGTTATGGGCTGCCTAGAATTGGTTATTTCTGCAACTGGTGTCAGTATTCCCCGTGGCCCCTCCTTATCATTATATTGTTAGAGTTCTTACTCTTTAATTACATTGTAAAAGAATTCATTCTTGACCCTGAATCTTTTAACATGAGATTCTGGGTTGTTTGTGAACAGACCACAGTAACCTGCTGAGTTCGGGCCACTACAACAAAATGACCATAGACTGGGTGGCTTAAACCATCAGGAATTTATTTATTTATTTATTTTTCAGTCCTAGAGACCGAATAGTCCAAAATCAAGGTGCCAGTAGGTTTGGTTCCTTGTGAGAATCTTCCTCCTGGTCTGCACTGTTGCCTTCTTGCTGTGTCCTGACGTAGTGGAAAGAGAGAGCTCTGGTCTCATAAGGGCATTAGCCACACAAGGCTCCACTCCTGTGACTTCACCCAAACTTAATTACTTCCCAAAGTCCCCACCTCCAAATACCACAGCTTGGCGATTAGAGCCGCAGCATATGAATTTTGAGGGGACACAAATGTCTAGTCCATAGCCTTTGCACAGGGTCACTTTAACATGGGTATTAAGGATGAACCAAGTGTCTGATTTCTTGGTAAAATTTTAGCTAAAATATGAAATGTAAACATTTCTTTTGCCCAAGATAAATATACTTGCACCCTCTTTCCAAAATTCTAATCAAATGGAGAGTTCTAACCCTGGCCAAGTTTTCATCTGTGTGCATTGTTAGCAGCTGAACACCTAACATTGTGGTGTGCTAAAGCTAGAGTTACAGTGTTTTGAAATAGTTCTAGAGACCTGGCTATGCTTAAATAGCTTTGGAGAAGTGCTCAGGCCTGTGCATATTCATGGACTTCCTTCTATGCATTTTTCAGGCAAAGTGCTAGATAGTGGAGATTCAATCCTCAATTACATTTTAATGTGGAAGATTAAAAAACAAAGGTACAACGTGTCAGTACATTAGAGATAGCAGCCGGTAGCCGTCCATAGAAATCTGACTCTGGAAGGGGAACCAAAGCACCTGCCCCAGCCCTGCTTTGTGCAGAGGATGAAGCTGAGTTCAGAGGAAGTCACCCATGATGAACTGGCCAGGGCTGGACCCCAGGTGTCTCATGTTCATATGAGCATCGTTTATGTGTCAGGGGTGGCTGGATTTCTAGGAACCTAAATGCATACATGCATTTGTTTGGGAACCTCATTTAAGTTCTTGGTTTGCTTATTTTTGAGTGAATTGGGGTCTTAGTGTTTTAAATTCAAGAATGCATTATACAATGCTGTGGAAATTGTATAGTAACAATTTATTAGGTATTCTTATTGTGCCCAATATTGTTTGATTTTTCACTCTGAGAAGAAGTCATACAAGCTGGCATCCTCACAACATAAATACATGGTTGGTGTTAAGTACACGCAGTTAGGTTTATTAATTAACTAGAGGCCTAGTGCACGAAATCGTGCATGGGTGCAGTCCCTAGGCCTGACCGGCGATTGAAGTGTGAGCGTCTGGCATGGAAGGGCAGGTCCCAGCTGACCACTGGGCCCTGGGCAGCACCTAGGCCCCCAGGCCCCCACGCAACCCCCTCCGCCTGAGTCATGGTACCCAAGTCCCCACTCGGAGATGTGGTGAGCATAGCTGGACGCTGCAGGCCGGGGCACAGCATGGGCCTCTGGGCCACCCAGCAGAGCTGCATGGAAGCCGGGTGGGCAGCATGCTCTCTCCCAGCTGGCCTCACAGACCAGCTCCTGCATGAACCCAGGGGGAGCCCGACTGGCCCCTGAGGTCCAGGTGGCTGTGGCCCGGCTCACCTGGAAGAGGTTGTGTGAATACTGGGTGGGCTCCTCGTGGGCCCCCAACACCTGAGTGCCTGGGGCTTCCGCAGTGCCCAAGACCTGGTGTCCCGGGGGAGGGTAGCAGGGGGAGTGAGAGCGAGCTCGGCAGACACCCCACATTCTGACCACACCTCCATCCCAGTCACCCCCATCCCCAGGTAGCTGGCGAGAGGTTGCAGCTCCCTGCCCGGGCACCGGGGGAGGTTGGTTGCTACCACCCTCCCCCAGTTTCCCATCTCAGCCCGGGACCAGCCCGATGGGGTGAACAGGGCCTACCAACTGCTGTTCACCGTCTGTGGAAGGATCGATCAGGGCCTGCTCCCCAGGCACACCACCACCACCTCTGATCACCGTCTGCGGAAGGATCGATCAGGGCCTGCTCCCTCGGTGCCTGGGAGACAGACGGCGGGCCCACCCCGCCACACCACCACCACCTCTGATCACCGTCTGCGGGGCAATCAGTGGGGCCATCAGGCCCCCGCGCACGCCCTCCTTGGCCTGGCGCTGTCTGCTCACTTGCTCCGCCACCCCCTGCAGTCCCGTTCCTTCACTGCCGCCCAATGCCTGCCATGTTCCACGCAGCCCCCTCGTGGTCAGCACACGTCATAGTGAGCCGTGGAAGTCCCCGTTGAGGGGACAAGTTGCCTATTAGGCTTTTATTATATAGGATATTAAATTTGGGATGGAGTGGTGTTTCAGGAAGAAGAAATTGAGTAAGTTGTTCTGAAGATAAGCTTACCTCATAGCAAATATATCGACCTGAGTTATAAATGAGTGAAAATAGCACTTCCTATGAAAGCATAAATCTGATGTATAGCAATCTTGCCAAGCAGAATTTTAATAAGATTTTCAAGGAAAATTATATAACAAATGACAGAAAAATGGGTGTTATGATAAAGGTTAATACAATGTTCTTGCTTGTAGTGCCTTTGGATTTCAGAGATATCCTCGGGCGATATTTAACCTTCACCATTAAAAGTAATCTTGGTCTCAAAGATCCCGTGGGACCTCAACAACCATCTTTCTATTTACACGTACTGCCTGTGGCCTGGCCCTCAGGCCATGCGACACTGCACAGACCCACACCGCGGCTGTCCCGGGAAGCGCAGAAAAAACACACATCTGTGGCGTCCTCACTCTTTCTTTCATAGTCACAGAATTCCAAACCCTCTGCTTCCCCCTTTTCAAAGTTTTGACATGAGCTTCAGAGACAATATCTAGAAACAGTTTATTCATACATATTAGATCTCTCCTTTTGATACAAAAAAAAAAAGAATTTCCAAATATACAGAACGTTGGTTCTTGTTTAAACATCATGAGTTCATAAAAAGTTAAGCCCCGGTTTTCAACAGGTGGCACTGAGTCTGCTGCACAAAAATTGCCAATTATTAGAAAAAAACACTTTGCACTAGAAAAGACTGAGACTAAAATACTAATAATTTAAAAGTTCTTGGTCATGGTTAGTGCCGGATATTTTCCTTTTCTCTTTCCAGACCCACTCTGCCCACTGGCCACTGCTCTGTGCTCCAGGCCCTGCCTCACCTGGGCTTCCTGCATCCTGGCTTCTATTGGCTTCAGCCAGTGGAAGGTAAAGCAGGAGAATGAAGGAGGGAGGGGAGAGAAGTCTGAACTGCAATCCCAGGTTCCCCTCTAAAGATACAGCACACACTGGCGGAATTCCTTTAACACATTGTATGCGGCTCTACTACTTACAGTCAACGTAAAACATATAAATACCCCTCTAAAGATACAGCACACACTGGTGGAATTCCCTTAATGAAAGCCACACCTCCACCATGCAGCCTTCCCCATACAATCAGGGGACTAGCATTGGGTACCTGCGTCTTCCCTGTTCCTGGAGAGGCGGGGACTGTGGCAGCTCCCTTGCTGGGAGCCCAGGTGTTGCACTGTCTTTCTGGCTTTTCTTCTTCTCTTGGCAGATACAGAAAAGCTTAGCAGAAACACAGAACTGATTCAGCTCAGTGAGGTTAGGAATTTCTGTCTGCTTACTCAGTGCCTAGAGCAGTACCTGGCAAACAGTAAACGCTCAGTAAGTATTTGCTGAGTAAATTGTTATACATATACATTTTATGAAAATTCTATACATATGATAATGGTTTAATCTCCAAAATTTACAGGGAACTCATACAACTTAACAAAAGGAAGATAAACAATTCAATAAAAAAAATGGGCAAAGGATCTAAATAGACACTTCTTAAAAGAGGACCCACAGAAAGCCAGAAGACATATGAAAACATGCTCAAAGTCACTAGTCATCCAAGAGATGCAAATCAAAATGATACAACTTAAAAAAGGAAGATAAACAATTCAATAAAAAAAAATGGGCAAAGGATCTAAATAGACCTTCTTAACAGAGGACCCACAGAAGGCCAGAAGACATATGAAAACATGCTCAAAGCCGAAACCGGTTTGGCTCAGTGGATAGGGCGTCGGCCTGCGGACTGAAAGGTCCCAGGTTCGATTCCGGTCAAGGGCATGTACCTGGGTTGCAAGGAACCCTCCTTCACTGCTGATGAAATGCAGACTGGTGCAGTCACTGTCGAGAACAGTATGGAGTTTCCTCAAAAAATAAAAAATGGAACTCCCATTTGACCCAGTGATCCCACTTCTAGGAATATATCCCAAGAAACTAGAAACACCAGTCAGAAAGGATATATGCACCCCTATGTTCACAGCAGCACAATTTACAATAGCTAAGATTTGGCAACAGCCTAAGTGCCCATCAGCAGATGAGTGGATTAGAAAACAGTGGTACAGCTACACAATGGAATACTACCCTTCTGTAAAAATGAAGAACTCTTACCATTTGCAACAGCATGGATAAACCTGGAGAGCATTATGCAAAGCAAAATAAGTCAGTCGAAGAAAGATAAATATCACATGATCTCACTCATTTGCGGAATATAATGAACAACATAAACTGATGAACAAAAATAAATGCAGAGACATAGAAGCATAGAACAGATCATCAAACCTCAGAGGGAAGGCGAAGAAGGGTAAGAAGAGGGGGCAGGTAAGGGATCAACCAAAAGACTTGTATGCATGCATATGGACACATAACCAATGGACACAGACAATAGGGGGATGAGGGTCTGGGTTGGGAGGTGGGAGCTGACTGGGAGAGGACATTGGGGAAAAAAGGAGACATATGTAATTCTTTAAACAATAAAGAGTTTTTAAAAGTAAATAAAACAAAATGGAACCAAATCTTAAAAAAAGTAAGAAAGAAAGAAAAAGAAAATTCTAATTGTTGAGAGGGCAGAGACATAGAAGCATAGAACAGATCATCCAACCTCAGAGGGAAGGCGAAGAAGGGTAAGAAGAGGGGGCAGGTAAGAGATCAACCAAAAGACTTGTATGCATGCATATGGACACATAACCAATGGACACAGACAATAGGGGGGTGAGGGTCTGGGTTGGGAGGTGGGAGCTGACTGGGAGAAGACAATGGGGGAAAAAGGAGACATATGTAATTCTTTAAAAATAAAGAATTTTTAAAAATAAATAAAACAAAACCGAACCAAAAACAAAATGACCAAATCTTAAAAAAAGTAAGAAAGAAAGAAAAAGAAAATTCTAATTGTTGAGAGGGAAAAGATAATATTTACATCCTGGCTGGTGTGGCTCTGTGGTTAGAGCATTGGCTCGAGCACTGAAGAGTTTTGGGTTTGATTTCCAGTCAAGGGCATGCACCTGGGTTGCAGATTCGATCCTTGACCTGGTTGGGGTGAGTACAGGAGGCAACCAATCATGTGTGTGTCTCTCTCTCACTCTCCCTTCCACTCTCTCTAAAAATCAATGGGGTAAAAGTCCTCAGGTGAGGATCAACCACCACAACTTAAAAAGATAGAATTTATTATTTGCCAACATAGAATTTCAAAATGAATTCCTCCATGCATATAACCCCTCCAATCACATCTATTTTTATTAAGCATACTTTACTGCAAATATATAAGTAAAAAAATTATTAATGAATGAGATTGACACTGGCATTGCTTTAATGGAAATAACTGAAGAAAAATGTTCACTCTTGAGACAGAATTAAACCTGTAGGCGGGAGATAGCTCATGCTTTCTCTTTCATCTCCCCTCAAATAAACATGCCCGTATGTTTATTACTGTCCCTTACGTAATAAATACTAGTTTACCCCTACTGGGCGTCGGCACTGCTCCAAAGCTGGGACCATAATGGTGAGTGTGCTGGGCCCTACCTCCCCATCCTATGGAAGTGTGAGGGCATGAGGGTGGGATAAACGAGTACTGAGTATTATGGGCCCATGAAAGGATTTTCTGAGCTTTGTCTTGAGACTTCTTAACAAGGGAGCTGAGAGATAAGAAGTGGTTAGCCAGGTGATGGGGCAAGTGGGAGGAGAAGGGTGTTGTAGGCTCAGGGGACAAGAGCAGGCAGAGAGCTGTGGAGAGGGAGTATGGCTCACTCAGGCACCTGAAGGAAGTGCCTTGTGGCTGGGACACACAATCTGAAAAATAACATTGAAAAATGAGGATGGAGAAGTAAGTAGGTCAGCCTATGAAAGGCTTTATATAATATTTAAAGGAGTTGACATTTAATTTCAAGCCAGTTAAATGCTCATAGAATGAAGGAAAAAATGTAAGGAAAATAGATTTTCTTCCTCTATTCTTCAAAATGTAAATATACTTGCACATTTTGTATTTCCCAATTGGAAGAAGTAAAGGACCTCAAAAGTTGCTGAAAGCAATGATTCTCCAGTTGCTATTAACCCATATTTTTTGACATGTTTAACAACTAAGTAAAGCAGCTAATAGTTATTGTGTGCTTAAGTTACAGGCACGGTTCTAAGAAATTTATAGGCACAATTTCTTTGAACACTTGAGATAACCCAATAGGTAATCTTAAGAGGTAGTTCCTGTTATCTGAAATGGATAGAGAAGGAAGAAGAGGCTCGGGAAGTTAAGTGGCTGCTCAAGGTCACACAGTAAGTGGTAAAGATTTTGAAAAAGTAGTGATATTGTGTGTGTGTTGCGGGGAGTAATTTCTTTTCCTTTTCTCTTATAGAAGGTAGGTCAGGCAAAGACCTGGGAGCAGCATTGATTTTGAGCATGAATAATAAGGACTATGTGGATAAGCTTGCTTTATAGTGAGAAAACAAATTGTGCGTGCACTTTATACCATGCCTGGAGAACAAGTTTAGTGAACGGCAGGTAAATCAAGACTTTTCATATTAAAATTGATGCAATCACAAGCAGAGCAATTAAATTGCTTTCCGAAGGGGAAAATTTAACAGAACTTTTTAAGAAGTTATGGGAACCATGGAAACTATAAAATGGAAACAGATCAGGAACCAGTAAGTCAAGGTGATGTCTGCTGTGTCCATTTACCTATTTTAGAAAAAAGTGAAATTTTACATTACCATGTTGGGGTGTTCAGAAATTATCTACCAGACAAGCACTTGAAAATAGGCTATACTATCCTTCTAGTAAAATTCTATAATTTGAGTCAAATAAATTCCACTAGCTTTAATAGAAGCTCACCATTTAATCTTTAAGAAAAACAAGTCTTTGGTTGTTTGACACCAGCAGATGGCACCCTAACAAAATAATTTGTGTGCCATAGGTGAGTCCTTACAGCTCTCTGTTCACGCACACTCCAGGCAAGCTCCCAGTATCTGGGCATGAGGGCAGAAAAGAGAAAAACCAAAGACCAAGACTTTCTCTTTTTAAGTAAGATAACTTGTATTTGGGGAGGAAAAAGCAGAAAGAACAGTTTATTATTCTTTATTTTGTGAATACCTAGCTAGCTTCATTCATTATAGAAAACCCTCTATAAATCTGCAGAAAATCCAGTTATAAAAGGTAGCATGATTACATGGAAAGGAATAAAATGAACTAATCCATATATTTTCTAGCTGAAAAAAGAAAGAAATTGGGGAATCAAATATTCTTATTGATTGCTTCAACTGTCAGCGATGAAAACTGGAGTTTTGTTTTGCTTTTGTACAGTCTAACTGAGAACGTAAACAGGAATACTGTACTGAAGCTACTGCCACAACACCCATTTCAGTTTCAGCCCTGATCAGTTTGAATTGTTCCAATTAGGTAACTGGTGTTTGAGTGCCTCCCTCCTTCCACTTAACGTGTTAACTGTTACTTTTAAAGCAAATACAGGATATGATGTCAAGATCATGATAAATCCTATATAATAAAAGCGTAGTATGCAAATTGTCCCCTCGACTGGGAGTTGGATCTGGGGCCTGGGCCGGCTAGAGGCCTCTAGTGCACTGGGCCTCTAGTTCACCTATAAGAGATGAGTGTACTCCTGTTTTGAAAGCAGCCAAATGACTACTTTTTGTTTCTTCTCTCTTTTGTCATCCTTTTTGCTTAATTTAGGTATTTGATTTAAGAAAGCAGCCACATTTGCAGTTTGCCTATCATTTTGTTGTCTCTGAAAGAGCAATGACCCAAGTTATTGGCCTTTTTTGTTGTTGTTAATCCTCACTTTAGGTCACAGTGGTTCTCAACCTTCTGGCCCTTTAAATACAGTTCCTCATGTTATGACCCAACCATAAAATTATTTTCGTTGCTACTTCATAACTGTAATGTTGCTACTGTTATGAATCATAATGTAAATATCTGATATGCAGGATGGTCTTAGGCGACCTCTGTGAAAGGGTCGTTTGACTGCCAAAGGGGTCTCGACCCACAAGTTGAGAACCGCTGCTTTCCCCATGCTTTTCAGAGAGAATGGAAGTGGGGGTGGGCGGGAGAGAGAGAAACATCAATGTGAGAGAGACATCAACTGGTTGCCTCCTGCATGCTTCCTGGACTGGAGGTAGGGAAAGAACCTGCATCCCAGGTACTTGCCCTTGACCTGGAATCGAACCTGTGACCCCTCACACTCTAACCACTGAGTTACACCAGCCAGGGCAGTTACTCACCTTTTTACTAAGCCTTTTTACCTGCTTCCCTCTCCTAAGAAATAATTATATGATTATAATCTTCTCTAAAGATTTTAGTTTATAATTAACTTGTAAGGTTCAGTAATTAAAAAATCAAATTTTGGTATGAAGTCACGAAGATGTAATGGACAGCATGGTGACAACAGTTGATAATACTGCATTGCATATTTGAAATTAACTAGAAGAGTGTACTTTTGAAAGTTATCACAAGAAAAAATGTGTCACTATATGTGGTAATAGGTGTTAAGTGGATTTACTGTGGTGACCATTTTGCAATATATGGCAACATCAAATCACAATATTGCATGCCTGAAACTTATATAATGCTATATTAATTATACCTCAATTTAAAAAAAGCAAACAAATGAAACTACCCAGGATCCAAGACCAGTCCTCACTCTATGATGGAAACTCCAGGTATGAGGCAGCAGCAATAGTCTATACTTGAGACCAGTCCACTTTCCTTGTACCCTTACTGCAAAGGATGAAGAAAGACATGAGGGTGGTGTGTGGCTGGTTTCAGGGCAGGCACAAGATGTGGCTCCTCGTGAAGACCCGGGGGACCCGAAAGAAACACGTCTTCCTCGTTGTTTCTCTGCCTTCTAGGTCTTGCTTGAGAAAAGGACTGAAATTAAATACATAATTCCGTCCTCTTTAAGACCTTGGATGAGAAGAGAGTCAGGCTAAGCAGCCTGATTAGTTATTTTAGGGAAAAGGAATGTGCGAATCAGGGTAATTTGCTTGCTGAGAAGACAGAATGAGACTGGAGGCAAAGCCCTCTCACGCGAAGAAAACGGCTCACTTCCACCAAAGCCTGGAAAACAAGTGAAGCCAGTGTTTGGAAGATGAAATCCACGATAAAGGAAATGCATCTCCGTGAATTAACCACCTGCCTGGAGAAGATCATCCAGTTGCTGATAATGATGGTTAACATCTATGAGCACAAACTATGGCAAGGACTCGCAAGCATTTTACCTCAGTTAATTGAGTGCTTATAACAATCCTAAAATCGTGGTGCTATTTTAGAGCCACGTTAAAGCTGAGGAATCTGTAGCATGAACAGCTTTATCCAAACTATTCGATGGTTTGGGTCCACTTTTAACCATCATGTCACTTCTCTCATTTTCTGTGAACCTTTCCTGAGTGCTGATTTTTTTTTTCTGGGAGAAGCGCATATCCTACTCCATCATCGCTCTCTAACTAAAGATGGGGAAATACTGCAAGCAAAGAAGGTGCCTTTTCTTTACGGAATTTTGGAGCAGTGGAACTTTCTGTGTTGATAGCAGAGCTCAACGCCACCAGCTTTGTTTGCCACTTGGAGACATGGTTCAGCTGTACTTACCTCAGAGCCTGGGAGGCACAGCAGAGCCATCAGTGCTGCGGAAGGAGAAAGTCCCTCTTCTCAGGAGTGATGCCAGGAAAGAGTGCTTGGGGGACCGTGGGGGGCACAGGGAGAAAGGCCAGGGCAGGGAGAGACAGATTCCCAGGAAGGCTGCTTGGGAATCACTGTGGAGTGGTCAGCAAGGGGACACACTAGGACCGGTTCAAGTCAGTGAAGGAGGCCTCAAGGCTTCTCTCAGCCCCCGAGGGGACCATTTTCTGGGTATAAGAGCGAAGTGCTATCAGTTCTGAGTATCCGTTTCTAAAGGGAATATGCCTGGGAACTGGCCGGCCAAATGTCATCAGTGTCACCTGTGAGCCTGTTCTTCTACCAGAACACTTACAGCTGCCAAGCCCACCAGCAAAGCCCTGAGCAAGAAAGAGCAGTCTTAGGCCCAGGTTCGTCACCTTGCTTTCCTTCTTGGGATTCCAAAATGGGGATGGTTCCTGGGTCTTCTCCTTAGCAACTATCTTTTCACAACTCATTTCCTACCAGCCCAATTTGTTTTCCCACTTTATCCTAAAGAACTCCAAGGAGGGAAGCTAATCAAGCCCATTAAAGGCAGAAGTTGGGTAACTACACTCATTAACACTCTGAAGTTTTTCTCCCCCTTCTGTGTATTATCACCATCCAGGCTAGGCTGATGTTTAGCAAAGAGCACCTGTCAAAACAAAAGAAGAGTTCACACCTCACAATTTTAAGCCCCAGGTAAGGAACTCAGCCTGGTGGATCGGCAAAGAGGAAGACAAGAAACCTGAAACTCCAGGACTTGGAATAGAGTTAAGTGAGTTTCCTCTGGGTACCAACAGGCTTTTGTTTAACACGATTAAATCCTCTTTGTTTCATTACAGACAACAATGCGAAAACAAACAGTGTGATCAAGATAAAGGCCCGGAGCAGCATTCTGCTTCTTTCTCTTTCTTCTTTTTCTCAGGGAGCTATCACCACCTCTGCTCAGTGGACAGGCTTAAAGGAACTTAACTGGCTCACAGAAAATTGATGAGCTGAGCTGAGCAGGTGCACAGGAAAGCTTTGGGCTGCAGGGTTAGGAATGGAAAAAGTGTGAAGCACTATGTCTAGGACCAGATCAAGTGATAAGAGGACCCGGCTTCCTTTGCTGTCCAATTAATTGTCTTTCTTTTCAAAACATAGTCTTTGATTTCAAGAAGCACCTGAAGAAGATAAGACCTAGTCCTAGTGAAATACAACAACAGCCCCCAAAGCCATCTTGAGGCTGGGGCTGGGGCTGGGGGGTGGGGAGTGTACCATGCAGTCAGGGAGGACACAGAGGGGAGGAGGAAGACTTTACAGAGTCCCTAACCAAAACAACAAACTACTGACCAGCCAGGAGACAGCAGTCAACTGAATTCTCTCAGGGATGCAACGAAATTGAAACTGGTGTGTGTTCCAAGGCAATCTTTTCTCTACATATTATTAAATTGTTTATTTTATTGTTGTTAGACAACACTAACTCCTTTTCCTAAACAAAGCATGGGCGTTGTCAGCCTAACAGCTACACTGAACTGATAGAAGCTGGGGTCATCCACATCCACATTTTAATTACCTCTTTTCAGTCTGGAACATCATTAGACGTTTATTATTACCAGCCGCTATCTTGTGATCTTAATTGGCTTCCGTCACAGAGGACACCATGAAGCCAATGCAGAAGCTCTGGCAGCCTCCCAGAGATAGTGACCAGATCGGTGACACTTTACACTGATACTGTCTTCAGCTGAATAACAACCATCAGTTTAAATTTTAATGCTAGACGTGAGGTGGAAGCTTCTTTTAACACCTGTATGCCAAGATGTTCCTGATGCTATGGTGTTGGAAAACACTCCGAGAAGTAGAAGTGGTGACTTCTGACATACCTCTGTTAGGGCTATGGATCAAGCATCTATATGTAGGAGGGGGATATGCCAAGCAGCCAGTTATTCCCTGAGGCTTTCTTGGATTCTGGTAAAATGAAAAAAATAATAATTTGCTTACAAAATGGAAAAGAATCTGGATCTATTGACATGCAAATTAAATCTGAAGCATGGGCCATGGTTATCTGGCTGCTTGCTACTCAGAAAGTATGGCAACACCCTTAAATTAATAGTTTGCATTAATAATATTGGGCCTGAATCAATAATAGTCATTAACTTAGTTTCCAAAGCAATTGCAATCATGTTGGGGATAATGGCAAATTTTGAGGCAGGGGGAAAAAGAGAATGATTATGAAATAAACATTTTGTCATGTCCTGTGGTGGGTGGGAATGAGAAAGGTTTTCTGTGAATAAAATTAGTATCTTTTCTTTGCAAAAAGAAAAGAAGTAAGTTCTGATATTTGAAACACTGAGTTCATTCTCTATAGCATCAGGCTGATGATCTCTCTGGGAACATTACTTGGATACCTACATATTATAGGTGATTATAATATCGATTACTGACTCTTTGGGTCATTATTGTCTTAAGGCATTGGTAGAAGATAAAGTCACAAATATGCTAACTTTGGGCAAATTTCAAAATGTAGTAAAATGTTGAACTCTACCAAAGAAAACAAAATACTTTTTAATAAGCCACATATGTCAATGGCTCACTTGTTCAGAATACTAGTTAGAAAGTTTGTTTACATTTTTATCATTAAGATTCAAATAATATTGCTATTAGCAACATATTTCTGACTTACTCTTTTAAAAGAGATTCTTGTCACTTATCAGGATCTGCAGATTTAAGGGATACATCTACAAATGCCATTTCAGAACGAGCCTAGTAAATGGGTAGATACCTAGGAGTGTACGTTTCCATTCAGTGAATTGAACTAGTGTGGACATGAATGTCTTTGGAATGAACTATCAATCAACTTTGTTATCTCCCTGGAGTTTTGGTTCTCAGAGGATTCATACATCTACTTTTTAAAAAATATATATTTTATTGATTTTTAGGATTCATACATCTACTTTTAAAAAATATATATATTTTATTGATTTTTTAGAAAGAGAAAAAGGGTGAGTGATAGAGAGATGAAACATGTATGAGAGAGAAACACCATTGATCCGCTGCCTCTTGCACGCCCTCCACAGGTGATTGAGCCTGCAACCCAGGCATGTGCCCTGACCAGGAATCGAACAAGTGGCCTCTTGGTTCCTGGCTGGATGCTCAACCGCTGAGCTACAGTGGTCGGTCATTTTTTTTTTCTCTCTTCATACATCTGCTTTCTTTCTGGTGATTACTCTCCAGCCACCCAGAACACAGGCTGCTTTTCCAGGACTTTATATTTCACTTTTTACTCGCACTCAACCATCTAATGATTGGTAGATATCATGAACATTTTTAAAATATAAAGGACAAAACTAACGGCAGTTTATAGACTTCCTGGAATGTGAAGTCCATGTCATGACCGTCTGTGTGCATAGGCTTAAGTTTTAAACTGTGTCTCAGACATGGCATTGAGATGCTCTATGCCTTCTATAAATAAGGCTGAGTTCTTAGTAAGAAGGATCTTGAAATAAATAAAAAAATATTGGATGAAAAATTCAAATCATCCTAATTATTATGAGACTGCTAAGTATGGCTTATTTACAGTGAAATGGGGACTAAGTACAATAAATGCCTTCATTCACTACCAAGCATAACCTCCGGGCGGCTCCACTTCTGTTTCGAAAAGGTCATCTTTTGCTTCCAGAAAATAAAAGGTTGCCTTCTCATCCTCAGTTTTTGTGTAGCTGGTGGCTTTCCTCTTTTAACTTTACATTTCAACTGCTATATTGTATTGAAACAGGATGGTGAAATGCAGCTGTTTAAAACATACTGTGAGCAAAAAGGCAATGAAATATTATTTTTAAGAAGAGTTATCAAAATCAGGGTGTCAATCACTCTTCGAAGCAGGGTAAAAATTACTTGCACTTCAATATTTATATTTATATTTATTATAAGAAAAAAGTATTTTTTTTCCTGGAAAGAAGGTGCAGAAAAGGGCACAGTATTAGCTAAATATTGTACCTTCGAACATCACTCATTTCCTTCTCAATAGTACTGAAAGGGTCTAATTTATAAGTTTTTCCATCTCCCTGTTATGCTGGTTTGTAAGTTCTGACACTGCTACTGGTATGTTAATGAGAAGCTAGCGTTCCATTAAGAGAAAACCATATGCTCTGCTGCCTACTGTGAAAGAGAAAGCATGTAATGTGGCTGTTGCCTTAGTAACACATTAATTCATTTTGTCAGTGTTGGCACAGATCATTTCATTTATAAGAAAACAAGTATAATAGTTTACCACATCTATAATATTTACAGTGTTTCTGTTACAAAACAGTGACAAAATGAGTTTAAAAAATAGAGTTGGTATAATATCATTAAAATATGGAATTTGTGGTAAAAATTTTCTCTGTAAAAAAATGAAAAAATTAAAGATTGGTGTAAAATTTTTCTTCACAATCCTACTTAAAACATTTTAACACCAAACTGTTTGCTTTTTAGCATATTTGTATTATACTAATAATGTGCGTCTGCTGCAAAAAAAATTTAGTCCATGGAAAACACAAGCGCATTAACAGTTTTTAATGAATGCTAAACAAAATATTTCATACAACAGTTTTGTTAAATTACAACCATTATAAACCTAATCGTATGCTAGTGTGTTACTCATAACAAGGCTAAACATTTATCTAGTTTTATCTGTTCTTCCAGATGTTTATTAGTATTCTAGCACTCGTAAAATATTTAAATTAAACCGTTCCATTTTCTCATGTGAATGCATTTTGGGTTTTATTCACAGAAAATCTAGTCACATGTATATCTAAGGAAACATAGTACCTTGTATGTGTTTTATGTACCAGTGATACTTACTGTGAATTGAGATAATCCCAAAGCCTGATAAAAGGAGAGAAGTGATTAGAGGAAAGACAAGTTCCTGTTTATTAAAGTCTGCACCTGCAGCAGGATATCAGATCTACCCATCCTTAGGGTATTCCACACCTGTAAACACACATTCTTAACAGCAAACACTTTGCATCTGGGATGTTCACCTATCTTCTTTAACCAATGAAAAGGGAACTGTGTGCGAGATAGAAAGCAACTGTCATTTACCAGTTTATGTAATGATTCATGTTTTATGTCATTTCAAAAGAAGCAGCTATACATGTACATAAGAGTTATAAAAATGGGTGCAAAGCACTGTGGAGCTGCCCATCTAAGTAATGAATAGCCAATTATACTTTGAACATTGAGAAATACCTTCCTAAAATATCAGTGTTCAGTGGGTTCATCCAAAGCTTCATGAACCAAATGTGGGTGTTTTTGTTTTGACTCTCCTGACTATACTCACAGCGATGCTCCACGTTTAATGGGTTTCTTTCTAATTAGAACCCAGGACCTCAGAGTGCTTTTAAGAGTCTCCTTTATAGACCTGCAATGCGATTACTTTGGGAAACACTTAAGAAAATAAAATTTATGATTAGCTTTGATGAAAATGACTTTAGTTTTAACTTCATAATATCTGTGCTTTGATACGAGTAAAATACTATGAATGGCTACATCACCAGAAGAGAAAATGTAACCAAACATCAATGTGATTTTATATGATGGGGAATTAAATGTTTCTGAAATGTAATCATATCACATTGACTCACCCAATAAAAGTAAGTTAATGAAGTATTTTATCTAATCATATGTTTTTACTTATTAGTTTGTGGTAATAAAAAAATAAAGCTGTAAACTTTTCAAGATCCTTCTTTCAACTCAAGCTATTTCTATCAATAAAACTGGTTTGTCAGCAGTTAAATGGCACCACATTTGTGTTTTAAGTACACTAAATTACGGATAGCTTTAGAATAAGATTCACTGATTAGACTTACTATAAATAATATGATACGAATTACTATTACCTTGGTTAAATAAAAAATTACCCTATGGTATATACTAGTATATATAAAACACCTCAAATTTTGAATCCTTTTTATTTAAACAGCTTATTGCTACTCATCCCCCCTTTAATTAATACATTCATGAATATAGGGATCAAAAACAAGATTATAAACTGGAAAAATATATAAATGTATATATACACACATACACACATATATTTTATACTAGTAATATATTAGTTTCTTTTCATAAATAAAACCACATTTTTATGTCTAATATTACCCCACTGAATTTTCTTAGTATTTTTTCATATGGTATCCAAATCCACATTCAATATTAAGAGCAAAGAAAACTATTGTTGTATCTACATGACCATAAAAAAAAGGTAAAACAAAAATTCACAGAAAAATATTATGTATTAAATGTTTAGATATTTTGTAATCTATAATCTGGTAGATATCTTTTCCTCATTGGTAGCATTAGTTGTGTTTATTTCCATACAGGAATATGAGTAATACAGAATGACACCATGAAGGCCAACAACACTCCAGTTCAGCTTTGTGAATATACTTGTTAGCATATTTGAGTCTAAGGAGCCGAACTCTGGTAACATTAAATTGTTACCTTGCTTTATAACTGCTTACCCACACTATTATAAAATAATATAATATTTAATATATTAATATTTATTATAATTACTATTTTGAAATATCAGAAGTATAATCCATGCATATCAAATAAAATATATTTTGAGCTTTTTTTAGTAATTGGGAACTATAAAGGAAATATAGCAAATATATGTAGAAATCCAACATTAAAATATTTTTAAATGATATGTGTCAAATAATAAATGCTACATAAATATTTGTTGAATACATGAATAAACATAAAATAGATGAGTGCATTTGCATTCATACCAACCCTCTAGTCACATACTAAATTTATGGTGTACATAAACCTACTGGTGCAGCCTTTTGACTATGAGAATGCTGAAAGTATTTAAAATTTAACAGTAGCCAGTCAGGCTTTGCTTTTGAATTTGAACTTTTATAAGTAAGGTTTCAGTCCAGTTTAATTTAATATGAATTTGCTTAGTGGAGGAGAAGGAGAGACAGAATTAAATGACCTCTCAAATCTTTTAGAATTTGAAGATTTGAATGGATGAAAATGCCAGTATTTGGAGGACAAAATAATGATAACTTCACATTTATGCCTTTTCAATATTCATCTTCACTTTTGTTTAAGGGAATACAATCCAACAAAAAGGTTGGTCAATAGTTTTAGGTGAACTCAGATTAGACATGTGGCAAACACTCAATTTACCCAAGACATGAATCATCTATATATCCTATATAATAAAGGCTAATATGCAAATCAACTGAATGGTGGAACGACTGGTCACTATGATGTGCACTGACCACCAGGGGACAGACGCTCAAGGGGAAGCACCACTCAGCCAGAAGCTGGGCTCATGACTGGCAAGTGTAGTGGCAGTGGCAGGAGCCTCTCCTGCCTCTGAGGCACTGCTAAGGACCCCTTGGGGGATGTCCGACTGCCGGCTTAGGCTTAGGCCGACTCCCCGAGTGGCCTAAGCCAGCAGTCGGACATCCCCCAAGGGTTCCCAGACTGCAAGAGGACTGAGGGACCACCCCCAGTGCACAAATGTCATGCACCTGGCCTCTAGTCTATACTAATAAAAGGGTAATATGCTAATTAGACCGACATCTTCTGGATGTCTTTCCAGACAAAGCCACAGTGGTGGGGGCCAAGGGAGAGGCAGTTAGGGGGATCAGGCCGGCAGGGGAGAGCAGTTAGAGTGATCAGGGAGGCAGGGGAGAGCAGTTAGAGGGATCAGGCCGGCAGGGGAGAGTAATTAGGGGTGGTCAGTCAGGCAGGCAGAGTGGTTAAGGGTGATCAGGCAGGCAGGCAGGTGAGCAGTTAGAAGTCAGTGGTTCTGGATTTCGAGAGGAATGTCCAACTGTGGGCTCAGGCTTAACTGGCATTGGTCATCCCCCGAGGGGTCCTGGATTGGAAAGGGTGCAGGCCGGGCTGAGGGCGCCCCCTCCTTGCATGAATTTCATGCACCGGGCCTCTAGTCTATATATATACAAGGCTAATATGCAAATTGTCCCCTTGGTAGTTCAACTGGGAAATCAGGAGTTTGATCACTTGCTATGACATGTGCTGACCACCAGGGGCGGCGTAGAACTAAAGAAGGCCCCAGCTGGCAGCCCAGGGAAGGAAGGCACCTGCTGGCAGCTGGAAGGCCCCGAACAGCCCTGATCACTGGCCAGGCCTAGGGAACCTACCTGTGCAAGAATATCATGCACTGGGCCTCTAGTTTATATTATTACTGAAGTAGAAGAGCACATTTATAAAATATTTTACTTAAAGTGTGAACAATTTACACATCATATATTTTATCATACAATTATATTTTAATAGTTTTATAATAAAAATCAGACTAATAGATATCAAAATATAGTTTAACTTCAGATATAATTTATTATTGTTATAATTTATTTAACACAAAATATGTAATATAGTACAAATTATAAACTTTAAATAGTTGAATACAGAAGAAAATGGTCAGAGGCATAATGTCTTAGAGACAGAATATGTCAGTGTAAGGATAATGTGATTTGGGCTGAATTGTTTTCTGGGAAAATTCAGATTCTGGTTTTAAGTTTTTCTTGTCTATTATACACTAATGAATGATATTTTCTAATTAAGTGATGAAGATATACAATTAATATGCATACTATATTTTAGAATGTATTTGTTTGTATTATTTGACATTTCCCATTAATTAATACACATTTGCTATTAACTTATTTGTAACTATTCCAGTGATATCTAGTCCTGAGGTATTGTTTTCTAAGCTATGCTCAGATGCTATAAAAGAAAATATTACATGTGACCCACACTTTTATGATATTGTTAGTACTGTATATTAAAAGGCTTAGAAATATTGGGGTACTAGATAATTACCTCATGTATTTCTTTAAGTTGGCTTTAAATAACATATTGGAGATTGAGATTTTCCCATTGATGCTAAGGTTGTTCAAACATACACCATGCATATGTTTTTTGAGTTTTGTCTTCTTTTCAACTTTTGGTCAAATTGATAAGCAGCCCAACTTTATAGTGGTGTAATACAGAGGCATAATCATATCTGCAGATTGCACTTTTTACTTATAGGATCTTATGTCCTGGCCAGTCCAGGAAGGCTTTTCTTTTGTTTGTTTGTGTTGCTTTTTCCTCTTAAACACAGAGAAATAATGTTATGCCTCCAAAATAAAGATTCTTATAAGGACAAAATATGATAAAATACATAATATCAAAAAATGGAACTCTCATTTGACTGAGTAATCCCACTTCTAGGAATATATCCCAAGAAATCAGAAACACCAATCAGAAAGGACATATGCACCCCTATGTTCATAGCAGCACAATTAACCATAGCTAAGATTCGGCAACAGCCTAAGTGCCCATCAGCAGATGAGTGGATTAAAAAACAATAGTACATCTACACAATGGAATACTACACTGCTATAAAAAAGAAAGAACTCTTACCATTTGCAACAGCATGGATGGACCTGGAGAGCATTATGCGAAGCAAAATAAGCCAGTCAAAGAAAGATAAATATCACATGATCTCACTCATTTGTGGAATTTAATGAACAAAAATAGATACAGAGACAGAGAAGCATCGAACAGACCCTCAAACTTCAGAGAGAAAGCAGGGGAGGGTGGGAGTGTGGGTTAAGAGATCAACTAAAGGACTTGTATGCATGCATAGAAGCATAACCAAAGGGCACAGACACTAGGGGGTGAGGGCATGTACTAGGGGGGTGGGGGTGGCCGGGGAGAGGTCAATGGGGAATAAAGGAGACATATGTAATACTATCTGTAATACTTTAAACAATAAAGAATTTAAAAAAAAAGAAAATTTATTTTTATCTGGAAGTATAACCCCATTAACTATATCCACTTTGATAAAATCAAAGAATATTTTCATAAACAGAGTATATGCTAAGACATGTATGTCAAAACTGGATCTTTCCATCTTTAATATACAGATGCTACCTGCAGAGCTTTTACCATGATAATATTTTTTCATTTGTTGATCATTAAAGGGTAATATAAAATTTCTATAAATCCCATTTTATTTAAGGCCTCTCAAGGCAATTTTACTGATCATTTTTACAAACTTTAGATTATAACTCTCACCCTAATTTTTTTTAAATATCAGATGATACCCCTCAAATAAATAAATAATTATTTCAGATTTTGTGTACAAGGAATGCTGGACTCACTAAAGAGTTAATTATAAGATATTGAAAGGTAGGTTCTCTGATTTGTACAAGATTAATATTCATAAAACAACCAACTTTTTAATCAGTAATCAATACTTCTACCAAACAATTTCCATAAAATTAATTTTGACATTGAAGAATTCTTTGTGGTGAAGGCCAAGGGGGATGTAGGGATGGGTGGAGGTGGGCAAAGGAGGGGGGATAGGGACATCTGCAATAGTGTCAACATTAAAAATATTTAATGAAAAAATAATCCTTTTATATATAGTATTTTATTCTCAATGTTCCTAAAGGTACTTGTAAAATATTCAATTACATAGAGTAGTTTCCACTCAATTGGGCATTTAGTTTGTTGAGTTTATATATATAATTCTAGAAAGATTAAATCATTTATTCAATATTATAATTTAAATACTGCTCAGAATTCAAAATTTTCTGCCAGTTTAGATTACTTGTAGATAGCTAATCTCCAAAGGTCTTAGTAATCATAAACTTGCAACATCAAGTATAAATATGGTTAGGAAGTAAATAACTCTACATTGAAAATTATAAAACAAACTTATTTTTCTTTCACCTTTTTATTTTATTTTAATTAATTAATTTTAAATCCTCACCAGAGGATTTTTTGTCCATTGATTTTTAGAGAAAGTGAAAGTTGGGAGGTGGGGGGGGGGAGAGAGAGAGAGAGAGAGAGAGAGAGAGAGAGACATAGATATGAGAGAGACACATCCACTGGTTGCCTCCAGCATGTGCCCCGGCCAGTGGGGATTGAAGCTGCGACCCTTCCATCCTAGGACCAGCGCTCTAACCACTGAGAAACCGGCTGGGCTCTTTCACCTTTTAAATGTTTATTTCCTTTTTCTGTTATTAAGCCCACAATAAATTATTTCACTGAATGTAATACCATATATGTTCAAGCCAATCATTACTTAATAATAAAGTAATTCATTGAGATTATGTAAATACACTAAAGTTATTTATTTAAGCTTATCCCTAAAACAGATGGAGAACAGAGTATTATTATAAAAATTCTAGAATTTTGGGCTTTATCAGAATGCTAATGGAAGAAATATATACCACCTTGGTTCTGTAAGCCAAAGGTATTTTAGAAAGCTTTATTTTAAAAAAAAACTACAAGCTAAAATTTGGAAAGTAGATTTCTTGAACTTACAATATATTTTATATATATGATGTTATAATGAAGAATGAAGAGGAAGAAGTAAGATTGGAGAGAAGAATAAGGGCCGAGGAGAATGCATCAAGGGCCTAGTACCCCTCAAAGGAGGATGGAGATGGAGAGAAATGCGTGAGGAAGGGAAGGCCCACAGGTGGCACCAATGGCTTGAGACAGTTTAGTTGTTTGGCAGGTATAGTTAGTCAGTCTGGAATTAGGAAGAAGAGGAAAAAAACGAAAAATATGCGTAGAACACATTTTTTTTTTCCTGGAGAAAGATGAAATGCAGAGTGATTTCTCCAGTAGAGAGAAGAACAAGCAATTAAATTTATTCAACAAATAATTATTGAGCAACGTCTATGTCCAAGTACTAAAATTATCCTGGTGAGCAAATACACATAGTCTTATGGAGTTTACAGTCTAATGAGGCCAACAGTCAGTTACTTATCAGTATATCATCAAATACATATTTAAGTATAAGTTGTGATAAGCTGTTTGGAGGAAGTGAATGAGGAGGATGCTAGTTTAGAACACAGATGCTATGCTTGTTCTGGAGGTAGCAAGACATTGGATATTTGAACTGGGATGTTTGTGATACTTGAGCTGGGATCAGAAGGAGAGTAGACAGGAATTAAGCAAAAGTTAGAAGAAAAATGTGTAGCAGAGCCCTAAAACAGGTGAGAATTTAATGTACTTAAGGGACTAGACAAAGACCAATACGGCCCAGAATTTCCTGAGAAAAGTGGTCAGACACAAAATTGGAGAAGTAGGCAAGGAAGGTCAGGCAGGGGCTTTACACAACATTAGGATTATGCCCTTTATCCTGTGAATCATGGAAAATGGTAGGAAGTTTCAAACTAATGTGTTGTTTCATCATATCTGTAGTTTCAAAAGATCAGCCTGACTATGGTTAGGAGACAGAATTCCAAGTGCGTGTTTGGGGCAGGAAGGGGGCGAGGTGGTAATAGGGGAACAAAGTGGATTCAAGGTACAGATTCAGAGGTGATGGTAGCAACGCAGATGAAAGATGATGGTATCTTCAGCTAGGGTGGCAATGGTAAAGGTAGAGAGGAGTGGAATAACATGATATATTTAGGAAGTAAAATTTACAAGACTGAGCATACACTGCCTATGGGAGGTGAGGAAATGGCTGCCCATGGGATGAGGGACCTTTTCAGATATCATAACTGACAATTATCTCACATCATCCTGCATTCTGGTTTGAAATGTATACATGATTGTGAAATTAAAAGACATGATTATTTGCAAGAAGTCTCAAAACTGGAATTGCAGTGCATTGGTAGCTCTGCAAAATATATTGCATCCACTTCCAAAAGGGTGGAAGATTCAGTGTTCTCCTACTCCCAAGGTCTCCCTCCTGGAGGCAAGAATGACAAGAATCCCTGCTCCCTGCTTTCTCATCTGACATTCCTTTGTTCAGAGTGCCTCTGAGCTCCATCAGAGATAACTGACTTGTGTTCTCAACACCCTTCTCTTTCCAGTTGGTGATGTTAAGATTTTGTAAGTTCAAGATTGTATAAGCTTCAGAAAAAACGGTGGATCTCTGCTACTCATGATCAGGTGTTACTATGGAGAGAATTAATTTAAACAAACTATGTTAACAATAGAAACGTACATAAAATTCACATTTTTAAATTTTCTTATCATTCTCACCTGCTATGAGCATTAAGTATGTCATATATAATTATGCTATTTTTTAAATGTGAAGGTTAAGGAATTAGCAGTTACTAATATGTGACCATCTTAGCCACAAAATAAAGTAAAATTGTATTTTCTTTTTAGTCTACAACACAAATTTAAGCTTTTTTTAAAAAATAATAAGGGCTATAATTTTTAAATCTTTACTAAGGGCAAAGAAAGTTATATATACATGATCTCATGTAAATCTCTCTAAAACCCTAAAAGGTAGGTTATTATTATTCCCATTTTTAAGAAGAAAAAATTATTTTGAAAAAAATCAAGTAACTTGTCCAAACACTGGTCTAGCTCATATCCAAGTTTTATGTTGTATCATCTTCTTAAGAAAAAGTTCATAATTGTTATCTTTATTGAAAGCTGTTATAGACCGAATTTTGAAAAGAATGCTTAAATTTGTGTTGTGGACTAAATAGAAAACACAATTTAACTTTATTTTGTGGCTAAGATGATCACATATCAATAACTGCTAATTCCTTAACCTTCAAATTAAAAAAGTATAATTATATATGGCATGCTTAATGCTCATAGTAGATGAGAATGATATTTCAATAATGTGAATCTTATGTATATTTCCATTGTTAACTTGTCTGTTTAAATTGATTCTCTTGATAGTAACACCTGATCATGTGTAGCAGAGATCTACAGTTTTTTCTGAAGCTTATACAATATTTTCAACATTCATTTTGTGCTTTGAAACTAAAATTTTTGGCCTAAAACAAAGTTTTGGAAATGAACTTTGAAAAAGATATGTCATTTGTTCTCTGAAAACCTTTTTGCTGACATCTGACATCTGACTTTGAATACAGGTAGGTATGAAGCCCACAGAAGGCCACACATTGGCCCATAAGTCATACAGGGATACATTCACTTTAATACCTGGGCAAGTCATTTAACTGTTATAATAACCAATCATTTAATTTTAAAATGTGAATAGTAATATTTGCTTCTAGGAACTCCGAGATGACCAATAAATATAAATGAGATAATTGGTTAAAATTAGCTATAATTTATGAAAGAATGGTTTAAGCTAATTCAATGTATTTATTACCTTTTAGCTATCACATTTTGAAATGTGCCATACACCCAGAAGGTCTTAAGAAAAGGTTGAAAAAGGATCTTTTCACAACATCTAGAATTCTTTCAGCAAGCACAACAAAGTACAATTAGAATCTTTCCTTTGGCTTTCCAAGAATTACCCTACAGGGAATAGTATTGTCACAAGTTTTTCTAACATCACATATCTTATTAAAAAGAGATAAGTAAATTTGCTAAGATAATATAGAAAATGGATATTTTTAATTGAAACTATTACAGTCTGAATATATTAAATTATTTTAGAAAAAAACAAAGCAAAGCAAATAGGGGAAAAGGCAGTTGCATTTTTGGAGACTGTCACAAGAGGGCATTTATGGATTAACTCAATAAATTTTTCTACATTCAAAAAACACTGAAAAGCATTTCCAACTCCCAAAAGTAAACTAAGAATAATTAATAAATATTTAAAGAAAAAGAGTCTCTCAAATGTTTATTTTATATTAATTCTGCCCTACAAAATTGGCTGTTCTTTTTCAAGTGTTTCTGTCAAGTGAAAAGTATATACTCTGAAGTATTAAATGTCAGTAACTCTTTGCTCCAAAATACTGAGATCCTGAAAATACTATACCAACTAAAAGAAAAAAAAGTCCACCCATATTTTGTTTCTAGCAGTTGTTTGTATGTTATTGCAAAACAAATATGTAAAATAAATCTTATTACAACTGATAAAAGGTAATCATGTTTTTAAAAAAATGATTTTGTCTTTTGTGCTGAAAAAACAAGCTAATTAATATTCCTAAGTATTTTGAAAACAGGTGCCATTTAGACAATTCAAGAACAAATGCCTTAATAAAATAATGAAAAGCTTGGTTTCATTAGAAAACAGGTAAATTGCTAGACAGAGACTGTTTTGGGGCCCAGTTAAGGGGAAAGGAAACAAACAAAAACAAATGTTAACATATTTTTATTCCTGATACGTTGGGCTCTTTAAGAGGAAAGTCTTTCACATATTACTCTTTGAAATCCAAGCCTAGCACAGGACTATCAGTGATTATTAATTAAATTAAGGACTTTCTTGTTGCATTAATTGATGTCAAACTTTCAAATACAATGGAAAAACTTCATTCAATCACCTGGGGTTTCCAAGTCGCTGCAGGGTTGGTGCCATATAAACAAAACATCAGGAGAGCTAATGATATGTATATGTTTAATTGACAAGAATAAAGGAGTTGCAAATATGAGAACAACAACGTATGGAATATAATCTTGGAATTATAGAGCTGGAAGTCTCTTCATGGTCATCTAGTCTATCCCAATAATACCCAATTAATATCATGAAGGATCCCTATAATTTTTACATAATTAATCCAATATCATATACTTTTTTTCATCAAAGACCTGTAATGAGCTATGAGTATTTAATTAGCATTGGATAATCCTCATTATCATATGATTTCATATAATTTCAATCAAAAGAAGAGAATTGTGATATTTTAGATGATTTTCAGTCTTATTACAGATAAACATACAATTTCCTTTAGGCATCTATACTAATAATAGTCTAGGTGGCGTCACACCCTCATGTCATCACAAGATGGCCATCACAAGATGGCTGCGTGCACAGCGGAGGCAGGGCCCAGTGGCCGCTCCACGCGGTAAGGCCTAGGGGTCCTGCACCTCTGTGTGGTGTGGAAGAGGCCGGTGCCAGCGTCTCCGCTGCCTTGTGCGGAGGAGGCGGGTCCCGGTGGAGGAGGGGGGGTCGCAGCAGGGGAGGGCAGTTGGGGGCCATCAGGTCAGCAGGGGAGGGCAGTTGTAGGCCATCAGGCCGGCACGGGAGGGCAGTTGGGGGTCATCAGGCCGGCAGGGGAGGGCAGTTGGGGGTGATCAGGTTGGCAGGGGAGGGCAGTTGGGGGCAATCAGGCCGGCAGGGGAGCAGTTAGGCATCAATCAGACTGGCAGGGGAGTGGTTAGGGGGTGATCAGGCTGGCAGGCAGAAGCAGTTAGGGGAAATCAGGCAGGCAGGCGAGCAGTTAGGAGCCAGTGGTCCCAGATTGTGAACTGGCAGTCAGACATCCCCCGAGGGGTCCCAGATTGAAGAGGGTGCAGGTCAGGCTGAGGGACACCCCCCACCCCCATGCACGAATTTCATGCACCGGGCCTCTAGTCCTATATAATTAAGAGTTAATATGCAAATAGTCATCGCTCCTTCGCGCCCTCTCGCCCTTGTGCCTTCGCACTGGGGCCAGGGCACCTGAGGCTGCGCTTCCCGCCCCTGCGTCAGGGCCAGGGGACCTGAGGCCAGGCCGGGGGACCTGAGGCCACGTCTCCCACCTGGCGGGGCTTGACAGGGGACCTGAGGCTGCGCCCCTGCCCTTGGGGCTTGACGGGGGACCTGAGGCTGCATCCGCTGCCCTGCGGGGTTTGAAGGGGGTGGGGCTGACCAGGTCTGGGTCTCGCATGATTTCGAGGCGTGCGCGGGTGGGCGGGGACTTGACTCTGGGTCCCGTGGTGCGCCCCAGACTCTGACAGAAGGGAGATTTTCATATACATTTTACTAATTTTCTTTCATCTCTGACACTTCTATTATAGAGAAAGGGCAAATAGCAATATTAAAATATTTCCTCTAATTAATGTGCACAAATTTCGTGCACCGGGCCACTAGTTTTAATAGAATTAAAACAAATTTGAGATTTGTCTTTCTACTTATGCCAAAGCACAAGTTTTAAGAAGCCATTCTCATTATACCATACTTAGGCAAGAGGGTGAGGCATAGAGAAACAGTCTCACTCTTTGTGTGAAACAGCCCTGGGTTCAGAACTCAACTCCAACACTTATTAGGAAAATTATTTTATATAAATCTGTATTCCACCTATAAAATTGGGACAATATTACCTACTTTAGTGGGTTATAGGCCATACAGTTTAGGTAAGTTTTAATATTGTAGGTAGTGAGTTATAACATATGTAAATTGCCTGATGAATAGCAAGTGGTCAGTACGTATAATTATAATTAGAGAACCATAGACTTTTGGACCCCTGATGATAATTTTGATATATAAAAATGATCACAAAATTTTCCATGTCCTCCTTTATATTTCTTTGCAATTAGTTGGGACCATGAGAATAGTTCTGACCAATTCACTGTGGTGGGAATGATGTATATCACTTTCTGGCTCAGTTATTTGAAAGCTATGTGAGTTCCTCCTTCATCAATATCTTCCCCTGCAATGGTGTCCCAAGAAACCTGTCCAAGATGGTGATGGCTCAACATAACAAGGCAGCTTGGTGATGAAGTGAATAATGAAGCAGAACCCTTGCAAGCCAGTATTGGACATGTGCAAAATCTAGTATTTGCTGTGTTAGGCCACTGGTATTTAGGTTAAATTATCATTGCAGCATAATTAATAATCTGATATAACTCAAACACTTCACTTTATTAAGAAAACTAAAATAAAGAGAAGTCATTTTTTGTTGCAGCCAAGACTAGAATGCAAAGATTAAATGAATATAGAGGTAGCATGGATTCTTTCTCAGGTATTATGTCTTATGAATCACATAACACTTTCTTATAGTCCTCTTATAAATATACCTAATCCCTATATAATAAAAGCCTAATATGCATATTGTTCCCTTGACTGGGAGTTCGACCATGAGTTCAACTGGGGGCAGGGTCGCCAGCAAACCACCTGTGGCCCCTCCCCCTGGCCAGTCGGACCCCACCCATGCACGAATTCATGCACCAGGCCTCTAGTGTGTATATGTATATATATG
>NW_005369894.1:826313-828273 GCF_000412655.1 Myotis brandtii
AAATGCCTGCAGTGAAACACATCTCAAGATTTTATTAAATCATTTTTCTCTTTTTTTCATCTATATAAGTAGAAGGGCATCCTGATTAGGCCAGACTGTATTCTGAGAAAAGACCTTGTCTGTCTAGTCTTATCTTCATCTCCATCCAAATACGATTACATTTTTTGTGTTTTAAGGTATGGTCCAGATATCAAAGCCTATTCATTAGGAACCTATTTGACCCAGAAGTTATTTTCTCAGATACTTTTATCTGACTAACCATTGGTTCCATTCTTTTAAAAATTAAATATGACTTTAAAGTACTTTAAGTTCTAAATCGAATAAATCAGGTACTATATTCTATAAAAAGATTAGTTTGTGCCATTTGCCCTCAATGGAGGTTTTTATTGTTCTGAGATAGGTGTGAACTGAAATTTTTGGTTAACTTAAATTTTGTGTTCCAATTTTTGGCCACCTCTTGAAAGAATTGACTCATTTTTTTGGAATCTTAGTATAGTGATGAGAGGTGGAGTTATTTAAATCTATATTTGATTTATCCATTAATCCTCAGTCCTCTTTATTCCTTTGTCCAATAATGTGAAATATTAAAATGAGTCTTGAGTATTTTATGGAAATGAAAATGGTTGTTGAGAATGAAAGTCTAGAATCAAAAAGTAACTTTGCAGGACACACACATTTAAGAGCAAAGATGAAGAGGAGTCAGTGAAAAAGAAAGATTGAGCACAATCAAATTAGTAGAGGTGCAGGCAATAAAATTAGTTTTTAAGGAAAGATATAGCAAACACCACATGGTTCAGAGACAGGATTACAACTGAGGAAAAGCATCTGCTTTTGCTGTTGAAGACACCTTTGATGGTTTTTGAACATAGTGATTCTTAAACTTCTTTTTCTCTTTGTAACATCTATAATAATAAAAGTGTAATATGCAAATCAATCAAACGACCAAACAGCAGAACGACCGTCTGAACGACCACCCTATGACATGCACTGGTGCCAGGCCAGCCAAGGTGGGTGCAATGCAATTGGTTGGGGGGCCCCGCCATTGCCCCATGATCGCCCTGCAGAGGGAGGCCCAAGCCACCCTCTGCACAGTGATCAATCGCGGAGCCCCTGCTGGGTGGGGCCTCCCTCTGTTGGGCAATTGATCACAGAGCCCCCACCCCAAAGAGGGAGGCCCAGGCCACCAGCCAGCGACACTGCGGTGGGTATGTGGGGCCGGCCAGTGATTGCCCTGCAGAGGGAGGTCCAGGCCAGCCAAGCGATTACACCCCACACCTGTTGCCCACAGAGGGAGGTGACCAGTGGTGAGGGAGGGGGGGCAGTGCCCCACAGATGGCAAGCAGTGGCAGCGGCGGGGGCGGGGGCAGCTGCCAGCAGCCAGGAGAAGGAAAGCCCTGATAGGCCCTGTTCACCGGCCAGGCCTAGGACCCTACCTAAGGGTCCCAGATTGTGAGAGGGCACAGGCTGGGCAGAGGGACACCCCCCGTCCCCTGCACGAAGTTCATACACCAGGCCTCTAGTAAGCTATATAACTACTTCCCTCAGCAGCAATGAATTTTCATGACAGGGAATTATCAAAAACTGTATCTTATATCAGAATCTCAAAGTAGGTCATCAGTAGTTTAAAAATGTTTCAAGTTATTCAGATCCACTGCCCTAGGTGGCCAAGAAACTTTTTCCTCCACCCCAACAAGAACCATTATTCTAAAGTAGTTTACATAAACTGCTGTCTGGAGTTCATAGATATAGCACTGGGGTCTTAGGAGTTCACCATGAAAAAATGTTAAGTTCTTTGTTTTTGTTTGCATTGAAAAATTTAAAAATAATCCTATCTAATAAAAGATAAACATGGTAATTAGCCGTACGGCCGCTACCCTTCCCATTGGCTAATCACTGAGATATGCAAATTAACTGCCAACCAAGATGGCGGCCGGCAGCCAGGCAGCTGACGCGAACAGGG
>NW_005369894.1:829114-835804 GCF_000412655.1 Myotis brandtii
CCCCCTGATGGGCCCTGCTCTGTGCATGACAGGGGGGAGCTCCCCAACCCCCTGATGGGCCCAGCTTTGTGCATGAAAGGGGGAGCTCCCCAACCCCCTGATGGGCTCTGCTCTGTGCGTGACAGGGCGTGGCGCCGCAACTCCCCAATCGGCTCTGCTCTGAGCCCGACCAGGGGCTGCACCTAGGGATTGGGCCTGCCCTCTGCCACCCGGGAGCAAGCCTAAGCCAGCAGGTCGTTATCTCCCGAGGGGTCCCAGACTGCAAGAGGGCACAGGCCGGGCTGAGGGACCCCCTCTCCCCCCCCCCCTGAATGCACAAATTTTTGTGCACAGGGCCTCTAGTCCTATATAATAAAAGGCCAACAACTGAACAGTGAAATGACCAGAAAGACTGGTCAACCAGTCGCTATGATGTGTACTGACCACCAGGGGGCCAATGCTCAATGCAGGAGCTGCCCTCTGGGGGTCAGTGCGCTACCACAGTGGGACCGCTGCTCGGCTGACCAGGATGAGCAGCTGCTCCCCCTGGTAACCCCGCCAACGGGCAGGAACCCAGGCTGCAATCGTCACCTCCTCGCCCCAGGCTCCTCCTCCTCACTCCCTGCTGCCTCCTCTGGACGCCCGCAGGCCACACAGCACCACCACTGGGCTTGCAGAGATGACCCTGGAGGCTGAGAGTTGGGTTCATGGCCGTCTTGGAACTGAGGCCTCCTCTGCCTCCTCTCAGTGCTATTGTCTCTGCGCCTGGCCAGATCGGGTCCCCATCTCTACGGAAGATGCTGGACCAGGGAGCAGATGCTCAGAAGGTGGGTCCACAGCCCTGGGCTGACTGGGATGAGCAGTGCTCCCACAGTGGGCTGATCCCCGCAGGCCACGCCCCCCACCAGTTCATGAATCCAGTGCATTGGGCCTTTAGTATAAACATACTAATAATCACAGTATTGAATATCCACTTGCTACATGATCATTGTTCATGTTTGCATCTAAAATATAATTTTTTAGGAAGTCTAGGGCAGGTGTCATCTTCATCAATGTATGCCATACCGATGATGGTTTCCAGTACCTAATGGGGAAGTGTTAAGGGGACTTATAGCATGACATGCACTTTAAAATATAGGCACCTGTGCCAGGCTGGTTGGCTCAATGGTTGAGTGTCGACCTATGAACCAGGAGGTTATGATTCGAATCCTGGTCGAATCTAAAAATGTATCTAAAAATATATTTAAAAAACATATATAGGCACCTGAGCTCAAAAGAAGCAGGGCTGTAGCAGGGCATCCCGTATTCACTTTGAGAGCTGCCCTGTGTGGATTCTGTCTTTGCTCACTCGCTCATTAACAGTAATACTAAAACTAAATACCTTAATGGAGAACTTTTCTGTTTCTTCTTGTGGCACTAATTGGTTTAAATAAGCATTTAGCATGGATTCTAACAATATAGCAGTACCAAATTTACTTTTAAGCAGAGAAGACACATTTAGAGAGTTCTCAAGGGACATCTAGTTAAAACTGACATTTTAAGATCACTCCCTCAAAGTGTTCAGGTTAAGTGTAAGGTCTGATTATCATGAACCAGAATTCAAAGACTTAATATTATTCATACAGAATGGGGCCAAAGTAGATTTACAGTTGTGAGTCCATGAAACACAGTTTATTCTTGTATTATTATTTATTAATTATTGTACTATTTTCCATACAAACAACTGTAAACCTACTTTTGCCTTACCCTGTATTGTTTTTAAACTGGGTTATAAAGATAGACATAAGTATTGATATCAAAATAGAAAAGTATATTAGATATAGAAGCATATATTATACTGCATTGAAATCAGTTAACACAACTAAATATTTTCAGAAATAAATGTATCATATAGTATATTACATTTATATTATTCATGTATAATTTATTTGTTTCCCAGTTTGTATTTAATGTATAATATCAATCATATTATCATAATTGATAACAGTTATTTAGAATTAAATTAAATTTCTGTTTAAGCATATTTAAGTAACATGGAAATACAAAAAAATTAATATTGCCGGTGTGTTAGAAGAGTATTCTGTTACAAGTGTTACAAATCACAAGTATAGGAAAAACTGTCCTAGAGTTTATGTCATAAAGTAACGTGGATGAAAGTCAGATTCCTTTCACCTCAGGGACGTCTATGATGAGAAAACAGTGACTTCCGTGATGTGGAACATCCCTTAGCAGTGGTTCTCAACCTTCCTAATGCCACGACCCTTTAATACAGTTCCTCATGTTGTGGTGACCCCCAACCATAAAATTATTTTCGTTGCTATTTCATAACTGTAATTTTGCTACTGTTATGAATCGTAATGTAAATATCTGATATACAGGATGTATTTTCATTGTTACAAATTGAACATAATTAAAGCATAATGATTAATCACAAAAACAATACGTAGTTATCTATGTGTTTTCCAATGTTCTTAGGCGACCCCTGTGAAACATAGTTATCTATGTGTTTTCCAATGGTCTTAGGCGACCCCTGTGAAAGGGTCCTTCCACCCCCAAAGGGGTCGTGACCCACAGGTTGAGAACCGCTGCCTTAGAGACATTTGATGGGAAAAGAATAAGAAAGGGAGGGCTGGTGCTACAGAAACCAGCTGAGTCTGTCAGGCTTGGCCAAGACAGAGCAGACCCGGTCATGCCGGGAAGGCAGTGTGGTTAGAGAGCCAGGCAGGGAGAGGCAGGGGGAGCAGTAGAGCCAGTAACAACACATGGTAACAGGCCACATGGCTGCAGCCCCTGAAGCAGAACCATGCAAAGAACTGAGATACCATCCCCACTGTCCTTCTCCACCTCCAGCCAGAGGTCTCCTGTTGGTAGAGCTCCCCAACCTTGCTGGGTGAGAAGAGTCATTGAGGATAACTGTTAAAACAAAAATTCCTCCATCTCATGCCAAACATTTTGAATCAAACCTTCATGAGATGCATGTGGGAAGCTGTGTTATCTATTCGTTTTCAAGGTGTTATGATCGCCTGATACTTTGTGTGGCATAGTTTAATGCAGTGTTTCTCAAAATGTGGTTCGCAGAGCAGTGGAATCAGCATTAGTGATGCATTCTCAGGCAACCCCTCAGATCCCTGAATCAGAAACCCAGAGGTGGCCCTAGTAATCTGTAGTTTCACAACGATTCTGAAGGGTGATAACCTTGAGTACCCATGGATGAATGGGACACCGATTTAAACAGGATTGCTGGAGGTGGAGGCCCTGGTTGGTCTGGATGCTTCTAAAAGGTTTCCTAGGTGGTAATAATATGTAGTTGTGGTTGAGGAACACTGCAGTAAATCACAGAATAGATAGAGTTGTGTAATTAATGACAGCACAGAGGAAAGCCTCCCTCCTCAATTCTCTCCTATATATAATTAGACTAACCAAAGCACTTTTTTCTGACCTCAAGGTTCTCCCTAACCTAGATCACACCACTCTATTTACCCTACATACATTCTCATATCAATGGCTGTTTGCTGATTGAATTAATCATTTAATGCATTAGTCCTTAAACAATATCTTTCCTAAAGCAGACATAAGGGGTGATGTTTACATGCAGAATCCATACTTAATGTATTCCACGCTCTTGCTCTAATTTCATCTTTGTCATTCCAGGGCTTTGCTGGTTGAATTAATCATTTAATGTCCTTAAACAATATCTTTCCTAAAGCAGACAAAAGGGGTGATTTTTACATGCAGAATCCATACTTAATGTATTGCACGCTCTTGCTCTAATTTCATCTTTGTCATTCCAGGGAAGATTGGACTACAAGTTGGTGAGAGTGATATTATAGACAGGAGTAACTTTTAGTCTTCTCTAATTTATTTAAAAAGGTAATTATACTTTATTATTCGTCATACATTACTTGAGGCACTCCTCGCAATTTATTATGGCACACCATGATATTGAACTATTTCAAAATTGAGAACAACAAAATAACATGCATGGAAACTGGTCAGGTTTTTGATGCCAGGAAGAGACCTTTAGCCTGAGAGACAAAGTTATTTTGTCCAGGAAAGAGTGTACACAGATGGGTCAGGTCTTGGTCTGTTGTAGGCCCTCCTTCCTTGTAGAATCACACAGGCCCTCAAGTGACAGACCGAAGGCTGCATTCATTACCCTACCCCCCACAGTGGGTTTCCTTTAAAACCAGGCCCCTCCCTTCCCGAGCCCTGGTAGGAAGACTTGGCAAAAAGAGTTATGCAAAAGGAAGAACTATTAATTTTTTATTTATCTAGCATAAAATTGGGATGAACTGGCACAAACTATTTGTCTAGTAGATGATATACCAGCTGTTTTCAGGATTATCATATCTGAGACTCACATTTTATACATAAAGAAACTGAGGCCAAGAGCGTCTGTCCCTGCCCTTCCTCTCTCTGTGTGTCTTTCTCTTTGAGGTCTGAGTCAGTTCAGAGAAAGTGTAGGTGAAGGGGCGGAGGCTGCTCTCTTCTCTGTGCCAGTCACCTCTGGGGATTCTAACTCATTATCCAGAGCTCTGGAAAGCTGAACTCTTGACTTCTTATTAGAAGGCAAGAGCAACCCTTGTCACTGAACAAAAAATATTCCAGAATTGAGTGAAAAGAGAAGGAAAGAACTGGGATCATTGGATAAAAAGTAGAAAGGGGATAAAGGGCAGAGAAACATGTGAATGTTAATTCCAGGTCACACCATCTATTTACCATACACACATTCTCATATCAATGGTTGTATATTGATTGATAAAAGGTGTTATTTTTAGGTAAGACACTAAGCATTACTTTCAGTTTATGTAGATTTCTTTATAAAATAAGCTATTCTATCTGTCACATAAAATAAGTTAGTATGTCATACACTCTCATAAGCTTCTCAGAGAAATCTTGAAAAATAAGTGGAGGTGTTGGACAGGCTAATGAGGATGGAACTCCAAAAAGAGAGAATACTATTTTTCATCCAGTTGCCAATCCCTTTCTTCTGTATTCATTCACTTGCACAATTATTCACTGACAAATCTTTATGGGAGCCCACACAGTCACAATCTCTGCTTTAATGGAGCTGCTGCTGAGAAATAAAGCTCAGAGACATGGTATATACAGCTCATTTAGAGAACGTTAAGAACCCTAGTTTGTGGAATTTAATGAATTCACAGGAAAAGATTCACAGGGCAGCTTTGGGTGATGGAGCTAGAGACTTGGGGAGAAACTGAGTTCACTTTAGAAAAATCACTCAAGCTGTTCCATGGAGGTATTGATTGGAGGCAGCAGACCTGTAGGTGTGGAGCCCACTTCAGGAACTGCTTTAGTAGTCAGCCAGAATGGAGGAGACGATGGTTGACAGTGTCAGCGGGGACATAATGGGATGAACACTGAATATGTAAAGCTTGATAAAGCAACATGGCTTGACGTCCTTGTTCCGCATGTGGCTCCTGTACACAGAAAAATCCATTTTGTTTTTTAACTTAATTCAACAATCTTTGTTTTTGAATATAGGAATTTAATCAAATTATAGTAGTTAAGGTAATTGAATTTTTTTTTCAGTTAGAGTTTACCTTCAGTATTATTCTGTATTAGTTTCAGATGTGCAGCAAAGGATACAGTGGTTCTCAACCTTCTGGCCCTTTAAATACAGTTTCTCATGTTGTGACCCAACCATAAAATTATTTCCGTTGCTACTTCATAACTGTAATGTTGCTACTGTTATGAATCATAATGTAAATATCTGATATGCAGGATGGTCTTAGGCAACCCCTGTGAAAGGGTTGTTCGACCGCCAAAGGGGTCGCGGCCCACAGGTTGAGAACCGCTGGATTAGAAAAACAAGTATTTTACAGAGTGGCTCCTCCGATGCTTCAAGTGCCCACCTGGCCCCATTCCATGTATATTAATATTATTGATTATATTTCCTAGGCTGTAATCTATACTTTTGTGGCTATTCTGCAACTACCAATTTGTACTACTTAATCCCTTCACTTTTCACTCAGTCCCTTAACACCCTCCCCTTTTGATAGCTGGCAGTCTGTTCTCTGTACCTATGAGTCTGTTTCTGTTTTATTTGTTTGTTTGTTTCATTAATTAAATTCCACATATAAGTGAAATCATGTGGCATTTGTCTTTCTCTGACTGGCTTGCTTCATTTAACATAATACCCTCAAGGTAATTGAATTGTTTATTCCTATCCTCTCCCTGCCCCCCATTTTGTTATTATTTTATGATGTTTCTCTGCTGGTCTTTTCGTATCACTGCATACTCTTGTCCCTTTCCTTGCTTTTGCTAAATTGATAAAGATGTGTTTTGAATTTTTCCTTTTTTCTGGATATTTGAAAGTTCTACTATGAATTTGTTTTTCCAGTGGTTACCTTCATTTTTTAAAACAAATACATTTAAATCCTCACTTATCTATTTATCTAATTTATCTATGTAAGGTAAATTCAAACTAAATAAAAGGTATAATATGAAACTTCATCTTCTAATATAGGAGTAGAATACCTATAATTTGTTAAAAAGAGAATTAATATCCCCATATGATTAGATAAAAATATCTACACTAATAAAAGAGAAACATGGTAATTAGCATACGACCGCTACCCTTTTCATTGGCTAATCAGTGAGTATATGCAAATTAACTGTCAGCCAAGATGGCGGCCAGCAGCCAGGCACTGAAGCGAGCATGGAGGCTTGCTTGCTGCAGACTCCAAC
>NW_005369894.1:837001-837877 GCF_000412655.1 Myotis brandtii
ATCGGCCCTGCTCTGAGCCTGACCAGGGGCTGCACTTAGGGATTGGGCCTGCCTTCTGCCACCCGGGAGCAGGCCTAAGCCAGCAGGTCGTTATCTCCCGAGGGGTCCCAGACTGAGAGAGGGCACAGGCCGGGCTGGGGGACCCCCCTCCCCACGCCCCCCGAGTGCACAAATTTTTGTGCACCGGGCCTCTAGTTAACTATATAACTGACTTGTTTAAAATAGAAATCTTAATTCTATCCCAAAATACACACATACAGAGAGAAACAGAAAAGAGAAAGAGAGTAGAATATGTATTCTCAGTGTGAGAATACATATTGTTTTCCAAAACATTTGTGAAAGAAAAGAAACTTCCATTAGAAAGGTTACAAATAAACTTAAATTATAATCCCTAAAATATATGTCTTACAGAATATTTGACATATATGATTAAATAAAACAAGAAATCAAGAATAAAAAGACACAAAAGAATTAGACACTTGAGAAAAAAAAACTATTCTAAATAACACATGTCCTACAAAGCCAATCAAAATGGAAGCAAATGATTTGCAGTTTAATAAAATAAATGTGACTATGTCAAAACATGTGACCACAGTGGAGGCTGCAGTTAAGATTTATGGTTTTATACGATTTATTGTTAAATAAGCATTGAACAAATAGAAAAAGATGAAAAACAACAAAAAAGGCATCTATTTATCCTATCTAATAATAGACAAACATAGTAATTGACCGTACCTTTGCTACGCCTCCCATTGGCTCATCAGCACGATATGCAAACTAACCGCCAACAAAGATGGCAGCTAATTTGCATACTGCAGGCAGAGCGGGACAGCGCGAACAGCCAGCGCGCCGCCATCCAGGGCAGGCCGGCCACCT
>NW_005369894.1:838208-842964 GCF_000412655.1 Myotis brandtii
TATATTCCAAATTTTGTTAGTTGTATAATGGTTATGTTTAAATTATTAACACCTAAGAAATTGGGTGAAGGGTACATATAATATGCTGTAGTATTTTATAGGTTTTTTTACATGTATGAGATTATTTCAAATTAAAATATTAAAAAATTAAAAATTAATAAAATATTAATTGAAATGTATCTGCATTACATGAAAAATCTCCTAATTGCTTCTAGCATAATTTATTAAATTGTGCTAAAATTTACAAGGGTTCAATTAAAAAATATCTTAATTCTAAATGATATAATAGAAAATATATAATAGTGCAGTTATAAGCACTTATCTGAAAATAAAAATTTAAAGAAGTGAATTTAAAGAAGGGATTAGCCAAAGAAAATATATGCACAACCCATGGACACAGACAACAGTATGTTGATGGCCAGAGAGAAGTGGGGGGCAAGAGCTGGGTAGAGGGGGCTAAAAGGGGGGAAATAGGGACATCCTATATAATAATAATAAAAGGCTAATATGCACATTGACTGAACGGCAGAATGACCGGTTGCTATGATGCGCACTGGCCACCAGGGGGCAGATGCTCAATGCAGGAGCTGCCCCCTGGCGGTCAGTGCACTTCCATATGGGGGGTGCCACTCAGCCAGAAGCTGGCTCATGGCTGGCCAGCGCAGTGGTGGTGGCAGGAGCCTCTCCCACCTCTGTGGCAGCACTAAGAATGTCCAACTAATGGTTTAGACCCGATCCCTTGGGGGCCTAAGTCTTTAATCAGACATCCTCCGAGGGCTCCCTGGCTGCCAGAAGGATGTCTGACTGCAAGCTTAGGCCTGATCTCCCATGGAGTGGGCCCAAGTCAACAGGTGGACATCCCCCAAGGGGTCCTGGACTGTGAATGGGCTCAGGCCGGGCTGAGGGAACCCCCCCCTGAGTGCACAAATTTTTGTGCACCGGGCCTCTAGTATATATATAAAAGCCTAAGTGACTGAACGACCGAATGACCAAACGACCAGTTGACTGGTCGCTATTATGCACACTGACCACCAGGGGGCAGATGCTCAACTCAGGAGCTTCCCCCTGGTAGTCAGTGTGCTCCCACAGCCAACCTCTCATGGCTGGCCAACCTCCCATGGTCCCTTTCCCCAGCTATCTGGCCCCGATGGGCCCTGATGGGCCCTGATTGGGATTGGGCAAGATGACCTCGATCAGCCCTGATCACCAGCCAGGCCAAGGGACCCCGCCTGTGCACTAATTCGTGCACTGGGCCAATAGCATAAAGATGGATGAATTCCAGAGACCTGCTGTGCAACATTGTGCCTGTCATTAGCAATACTATATTGTGCACTTAAAAATTCATCAAAAGACCTAACATCAAGTTCAGTGTGCTTACCTCAATAAATAAAAAGATTAAACAGTAATTAGGGAAAAAAGTAGAACTGATGACTAAACCAAAAGGTTTTACCTCAAATAGTTGAATAAAATGTATAAATCTCTGGCATTAAATAAAAAAAAAGAAAAGAAAATTTTGTTATAAATGAGTAATGGATGTAATTATGATAAATATATTATCAGTGTTATACAAAAATGTAAATACACACCAATAATTTAGAACAGAACTATAACTTAGGGAGAAATTAATAATGTGGTCAAAGATACAACACTGAATAAGCTGCAGGTCAAAATAATTTTATATGCACATTATATTTAACTTCCAAGGAACCAGTACATCCTATGTTGTTTAAACTAGTTCTGAACATAGAAAGAGCCCTGGCTGATATGGCTCAGTTGGTTGAAGTGTCATTCCGTGCACAGGAAGGTCTCTAGTTCTATTCCTGGCCAGGGCACATACCTAGGTTTTGGGTTCTAACCCCCTGTTGGGGCACACTGAGGAGGCACCAGATCAATGTGTCTCTCTCACACCAATATCAATGTTTCTCTCTCTCCCTCCCTCTGTAAAATAAATTAAAGAAAAGATGATGAGCTTTCCAATTCATTTTAGATCTCTTCCTCCCTCTGTAAAATAATTTAAAGAAAAGATGATGAGCTTTCCAATTCATTTTAGAAAAAGTAAGAAATAACTAATAGTAAACTCTCATACATTTTCTCGTCCACACAAAATTTACTGACCAATCTCATTTATTTATATAGAATTAAAAATGTAAATTATATAATTATGTTCTGTATGATATGAAAAGTTATTTATTTTATTAATGAAACATAATGATAAAATATGGTTTATTCCAGTCATCCAAGGATTGCTAAATTTTAGGAAATAGATCAACATGAGCTCAGAAGAAGTTATGGTGGTTTTAAGTATGGACTCTGCATCTAAATGGCTGGGAGTGAATCCTGAATATTCCACTTAAAACTATGTGACCGCTTTATGTATTAGCTTCCTCATTTTAAAATTGGGGGTAATGATATGACATACCTCAATGAGTTCATAAATATAAAATGTTTAATTATACCTGGCTCATAGTGAGAACAACAAAAGCACTAGCTATTATCATTATCAATAAACTAATAGGGAAAAAAACACATATGCTGATTATATGATCCCAGAAAGTACTTGACAAAATTCAGTCATTTTTAATAAATTTATTATAGGCAAAATGGAATAATAAATATACCCTACATGTTTATAAAATATTTATCAGAAACATTTAACATATGAAATCATGCCAAATGCTGAAATACTAAATACTTTCCTTTTTTAGTTTGTATCAGGACAGGATATTCACTATCTAGATATGTAAAAGGCTAATTTGCTAAGTGTCTATCTGATCAGTTGCTATGATGCATACTGACCACCAGGGGGAAGACATTCAATGCAGGAGCTGCTGTGACACGCACTGGCCATTTACAGAGAAATGGCACAATGGACCTGGTGCTGACAAAGCAACACTTGGCTTCCCCCAAGTGGGACACAGGCCCCACCACCACCCCAGAGCGACCCACCCACCAAATTTCAACCAATGCTGCCGAGACCCCATGGTGCAAAATGTGGCCTACAGCCCAGCCTAGGCCAGCCCAGCCCAAAACAGTGGCTGTGGGCGCCAGGTAATGACGTCACGTAGCAACGTCCAGCTTCCTCTTCCTAGCGACTAGCCTCCTTGGAGTTTCTTCAGCCCAGCAACATGACTTGCTTTATAGCCAGGTGCAAACATTTTACAGTTTAACCAAATGTCTTTGAAGCATTTTCATGTGATCCTCACAGAAGTCCTAGGGTAGGTAGATAGGAGACTCTCGGTAGAATCCTATTTTCTTTTCATTAGCCAGAAAACAGAGATTTAGAAAGTTTAGAAACTTGACCCGACTGAAAAGAAGTAAGAAATGATGGAACTTGAAAATGACTTCAGGTTTTCTCACTGCACAGAATATAGTCAAACACTGCTACAGTTAAATATTTCACCCTTTGTTCTCCCTGCATGATCTACAATAACAATCTGCTTCGTGTTGATATTTACTGCTGTGTTGCTGACAATTACCTGAAAGAGAAGTTGGGATCCTTCACTAGGCTGGAAAAAGTTTAGCTAAATCAGAAAGCAGATCTAATTGAGCAAGTTTATCTATATATACAAAGCTCTTGCTGGTGCCAATTGCATGCATGTGTCTCCATCTGCCATTGTCGATCGTGAATTTGGTTGACACTCTATTATAGATAAAGGGCGAATAGCGATATTAAAATATTTCTTCTAATTAATTTCCTTTCAATGTGCACAAATTTGTGCACCAGGCCTCTAGTTATTTAATATTCCTGGAGGTTACAGCAAGTACAATAACATTAAAACAAAAAGGTAGGATAATTATCAGGAGGAAATAAAACATACTAAATTATTTAGTTGATATAAAAGATATAAAATTTACTTTGAACTTGTGACAGAATTTTAAAAAGCAAGTTTTATAAATTTGAAGGTTACAAATAAATATATAAATCTCAATAGCTTTTTTGTTTATATTAGTGTTTATATTAGTGAAAACTAGCTAGAAAATAAAGTGTAAACAAATATTGCAATCACCTATAATTTTGTAAGAATGACTATCTAATCTAATAAAAGACAAATAGGGTAATTAACCGCACCTCCGACACGCTTCCCATTGGCTAATCAGGGCGATATGAAAATTAACTGCCAACCAAGATGGCAGCCGCAGCTGAAGCGAACAGGAGGCTTGCTTACTCCAGTGATGGAGGAAGCCAAGGTTCCCTGCCTGCCTTGCCGGGCTCTGAGCTGCACTCTAAGAAACAATGTTGCAATTATAGAAGCTAAACAATCCCCAGGTACCTGCTTTCAGCTGTCAGAGCTGGAGCTAGCAGGACCGCAACAATGTTGCAATTATAGAAGCCAAACAAACCCTAGATTCCTGCTTTCAGCAGCCTAGGCCTCAAGCTGGAGCTGGCCTCAGAGCTAAAGCTGGCTCTCAGCTCCAGTGACAGCTATAGAAGGTAAATACATCCCAGAATAAAAGAACAAAAGGAGAGGTTGGGAGCTTCCGTTGCCCGCCAGCCTGAAAACGGCTCTTAGCCCCTCACCCAGACTGGCCAGGCACCCCAGTGGGGACCCCCACTCTGAAGGGGGTGCGACCAGGTGCAAACAGCCATCAGCCCCTCACCGAGGCTGGCCAGGCACCCAAGCGAGACCTCCACCCTGATCCGGGACACCCTTCAGGGCAAACCAGCCGGCCCCCACCCGTGCACCAGGCCTCTATCCTATATAATAAAAGGGTAATATGCAAACTGACCCTAACAGCAGAAAGACTGGTCACTATG
>NW_005369894.1:843016-845516 GCF_000412655.1 Myotis brandtii
GCCTCTATCCTATATAGTAAAAGGGTAATATGCAAACTGACCCTAACAGCAGAAGGACTGGGAATGACTGGTCACTATGACACACACTGACCACCAGGGGGCAGACGCTCAATTCAGGAGCTGCCCTCTGGTGGTCAGGGCACTCCCACATGGGGAGCTCTGCTCAGCCACAAGCCAGGCTGATGGCTGCCAGTACAGCAGTGGTGGTGGGAGCCTCTCCTGCCTCCTCAGCAGTGCTAAGGATGTCAGACTGCAGCTTAGGCCTGCTCCTTGCTGGTAAATGGACATCCCCCGAGGGCTGCCGGGCTGCCAGAGGGATGTCTGATTGCCATCTTAGGCCCAATCCCCGGGGGGGGCAGGCCTAAGCCAGCAAGTGGTTATCCCCTGAGGGGTCCCAGACTGCGAGAGGGCACAGGCCGGGCTGAGGGACACCCCCCCCGCGAGTGCACAAATTTTTGTGCACCGGGCCTCTAGTATATATATAATTTCTCTGTATACATACACATAATAGGGGTATGTGTGTGTAACTTGAACACTTGAACATTGTACTGAAAGGCATTTAGATTGGTCTAAATAAATAAACAGGTAAATAGGATCCAAGTCTATGGGGATAGTAAAGCTTTATAGTAAATGGCAACCATTTGGATAAAATGAACCTACATCCCTGCTTCATTGCATATTTAAATAAAAATTCTGGATGTATTAAATGTACAAATATGTTTGTGTATAGTATTTTAAATAAATAGAACATTTTCTTTAAGATTACAGAGACTCAAGGAGGACATTTAACATTTTTTTTCAAGATGGAATTTGTTTAATAAATTTATAGGAAGAAGCTAGAAAAGAAAAAGGCGTTGGGATACTGGCATGTAACAGAATAATAAAGAGAATGAAGTCCTTGAGGAGTTATGAAGAGAGGTGATGCTGATCACACCAGTGAAAGAGAGAAAGAACAGTTCACCTGCAGCCAGAGGGTTGAGACACTGAATGTGTAGTTATGTTTTAGATTGTCATTAAAAACAATCAAACAAAAAGAACTAAATGTATATTTTTCTCCATGAAAACTAGAGATTGTGGATGAGAAAATATTTCTTGTGAGGAGAGGAGAGAAAGCCAGTTGAGAGAACACCCATAGGAGGGGTGAGAGAAGTCAGAAAAGTTGGAGCATCTATATCTGGACAACTTGGTTCCAATGTCCTAAGGCTATAAGCACTTTCTTCTGTGGGTGTGTGTGGCTCCTGGAAGAAACTAACTAGATGTAATTATAATGTCTTCTGTTCCTATCCATAATAACCCTTTTGAAATTTATGTGACCATATGTAAAATATTTTTCTCTCTAGGCCCAGTATATATAGCCTGATGAAAAACTTGCCAGGCAGGAGTTACTTTGAAAAGAAATGATTGTCCCCCAATATTTTAGGAGGCTCTTGTGCATAATGGACTGTAAGGGAAAAGCTACCTTAGCACTGATAAGATTAAATAAAACTCTTGATGAATTAAGTATTAATTTGAAATGTATTTTCGATAATTTATAGCACAAATTCTCCTTTTCTTCTTTTCTTTACAAGCCAAAGAGATGGCCAGCTGACTTCTTTTGGGAATAAATAGCTGAAAGAAAAATAGGAGCTGTTAAGCTAAAACCTGCTATGCCAAGTTGTAAACTACAGCAAATTTTCATGGTTGAGTGGGAAAGAAATCCTGAAAGACCAGGCTTATAATGGAAGTGCTGACAAAACCAGCTCTAGCTGCAAAAACGCAGGACTATTACCAGGCCCTTAGGGTGGACTAGTTGATATCATTTGCACTTTAAGCAGTTTAGGTGTTAAATTGCATGCAATTGCACAGTGTGATAAAACACCCTTCAAAGATATGAAATAATCCCTCTTTTTTTCCTGCACTATTTTCTTACAGGAAATCTAAACTCATAAATGGTAGTATTGGGTAATTTGTTTCTAGTAAAATGCAGCATAATCCATTTAGTTACAATGCTTATCCTGTTCCAGTGGCAAAATTTAACAGGTGTGGCTTATACTCAATAGACAGTGAGCCTAATTTCACAGGTCTGAGTTTACATTCAGACTTTCCTCCTTATTATTCCTTTAGTTATTTTTTAATGGCAGTTTAAAACAAATTGAACAAAAGAAAACGGAAGTAGGCAGAAGTAAATTTTTAAATGTGAAAATTTTAATGTAACTGCTTCTCTATTTGCTAAGATTGAGAACACAGTGAAAATAACCTGTTCCATTCTGGGATATATATGATTTGCTTGCTCAATTTTGTTCACTAATGTCATTTTGCTTTAATTCAGTGAGCAACAGCTGTCATAGGATGATTAACCTACAGCTGGGCCGATGGTACAGAAATTAAGTGAAACTGATTTTAAGTTTTTGGTAAAGGCTTCTTAAGAGTGACAGGCTAGAGGAAGATTTTCTCTATTACTTTATAGAGATTGTCAATCTGGAGTTCATTAAATGAAGACATTATAGAAAGCTCTATCTCT
>NW_005369894.1:850516-864198 GCF_000412655.1 Myotis brandtii
TCCTTCCATGTTTTAAGTATGTCCATAAAAAACAGCATTTATAGAATTTTCTTTTTTGTTTATTCAAACTGAGTATTTGAATAAACTTTTAAAGAGGGCTTTTTAGTTCATTTATATTTATTATGAATTCTGATATCTCTTATTCCTAACATCTGATTGTTTTGCTTTGTATTCTTCCTATTTGCATTTATTTAATATTTCATTTCTATGAAATGATAATATTGATTTTACTCCTATAAAATATTTGATTTTTTTCATTAAAATTATAAAGAATATTGGTAAACCCCAATTTTCAAACAAGATTTGACATTGGCATACTTTTATTTTCACCAACCCAAGTTTACAATATTGTTAAAAACCAGAAATTTTACTTCCAACGTGCCATAAATATTTATCTACAATGAACAGCAAAGTTTAAAAATTGTGTAAGATAAATATAGTCTTAGGGTGCTGGAAAAGATGGTCATTTTTATTTTGATAAAAAGCTAAAATAAGTATTCATAATTTTTGACAATACCCACTTTCTTATATGCAACAATTGAATTATAGACTATTGTAAAGTGATCGACTTAGTTCAAGAATTATCTTACTCCTCAATTCATCGAGTATTGTGTATTATTGAATGCCTACTGGGTAGCAGGCATTGACATACATCAATGAACCAATTGGACAAAAATTCCTGCCTGGGGCAGCTTATATTCGTAGAGCGGAAAACAGACAAAAATAATCTGCATAATGAATATCATAAAAATGAATAGTATGCATTCTTCTTTGGCTTCTTTCTCTATTATTCTATTTTGAACTATTTGTTTTGGGTCATGGGTGAATCTTCTTGTTTTTCTTAGATTTTTCTTATTTTGTTTGCTCTCTTCTGAGGTCTTCAATGGCTGACCTCTTCCCCTTTTATAAATTCTTTTTCTCTTAACTGATTCTTATTTTATCTCTCTTTTTAATATTTTTCTCCATTAGTCTCTCTACCTTTTCCTAACCTTCAGCTGAGATTTTTTTTTAGACTAAGATCTTGGCTCTCTTCTTTCTATACAGTCTCAGATATCTCATTTATTCTCATATTTAAATAATCACTTCTACAAAAAGCACTCTAATCTCATGCTGCCTAACCTCTACAAGATGTTTCTTTCTTAGCTGATCATTTTCTCTATCAAAATTGCTGTTTTTTCTAAACCCTCAATTTTGTCAGTACCATTCTTATTCTTTCCTTCCACAAGGTTCAATAGGATAATAATGCAATGATAATAAAAATGATGATAATAATAAAGAATACTTTTTGAACTTTTTCTATATGTCAAGCACTGTTCTAAATATTTTAATAACTTACTATTTATTTACATTTAATAGCTTATTTACTTCTCACAAACACCTATGAGGTAGGTAAACTTAGTTTCAGCATTTTACAGGTATAGAAACCGAGGTACAGAGAGGCAAAAGGTTTTCTAAATGGTGTCTCAGAATCTACTGTCTCTACTGTCTTTATTCAAGCCAACTACCAGTCACTAAATCAATATTTCTAAAACTTATTTATCACGTAAAACTCTTACTGAAACTCTTAAGTGTTTGTCTATTGCACATTTACTCATAATAGCAATGCCTTTCCTTTATTGAAGATTTACTATATGTGCTAAGAACTGATCTGAGCACATGGGCCAAAGTTTAAAATTTACATATATTAGCAAGTCCTCTTTTCTCTTCGTTTGTTTCCTTTTCTTTTCTTTTGGTTTTAAATAAACATTTTATTTTGGAGTCTATGTGCTAAGAACTGATCTGAGCACATAGGCCAAAGTTTAAAATTTACGTATATTAGCAAGTGCTCTTTTCTCTTCTTTTGTTTCCTTTTTTTTCTTTTGGTTTTAAATAAACATTTTATTTTGGAGTAGTTTTAGATTTATAAAAATGTTGCAAAGATAATACAGAGTTCCCATATACACCAAGCCTATTTTCCTCTGTGTTAATTAGTATGGTTTTGACAAAAACAATGAACCAACTTTGGTGCATTACTATGAACTAATCTCCATATTATTGTTGTTGTTAACTAAACTCTAATTGATTTGACTAGTTTTTCTCTAAGCGCTTTTTCTATTCCAAATGTTCTATATGAAAAAAAAATATGGAAAATGTACTTTGCTCTAAGCTCAATAATTTACACAAATTTGCTGTAGAAAGTTTTTTATCAGGATCCCCTCAAATATTTCTGAATTTTAAGGGAAATGTAAATGATGGACACTTATCTTCCTGTTTCATCTGCCCTCACTGAGCCGCCTCATCAGGATTCCTTTTCTGAATGCCCCTTTTTCTTCTGAAAACACAGCCAAGACTTCCACAATATCTTCTTAGATTCTGGTTTACCTCCAATTGTAGAAGCCAGCTTATCTGCCCCTATTTTGAAGAAAAAGAATCTTAAAAACTGTTTTTTGTGAATATCTTGCTTCTGCCGGTGGAGTGAAGAGTAAAATAACTGTTATATTAATGGAATGAAGCTCAAACATTAAACAATCTTCCGATCTTCCTCATTGTACTCACCCATTTTCCAGATCACCATCTCTAGTTTATTATTTCTTTGCAATATTTTTGGATTTACCCATCCTTCTTTTTTTATTCAGGATATAATAGTCCAAAGCAAAATTCTCTTTCTTTTCAAGCATAGTATGGTTCTGTTGTATGGACAGCCCACTGTGAGTGTATGTATATCTGAATGGTGTTTTGTGTTCTACTAAAACACAACCTTCACATTTAAAAGGATGTATGCTCACTATTGAGGAACAGGATAATTAGAAATAAATTGTAAGTAGTAGAAGTAAATGACTGGAATTGATATTATCTCTTTATAACAGCTTCCAAGAAATAATCCATGGGTTTGATAAGAATCCCTCCCACATTATCGGGATTTAACATGGTATTTTCTTCACTTACAGAGTAGCTTGCACATGCTTACTTACAGTATTTATTATCATTGGGTAAACTGGATACTAGTGAAATAATGGAATTTCAACTATGAACAGCATTGCTATTTATTATATTTGTGATTTCCTTTGGAGGAATTGGATATAAAAAACTAGAACAAGTTTAAGTTCACAGTTTGGAGTACTAGCCACTAGGAATATGGAATAGCATAGAGAAATGCAAATGATCTTTCTATTTATGTATTATATTTCAAGACTGTTTCAGTGTATAGAAGTGAGCTTGGACACATTTTTAAAAAAATTTATATATGATTTTAGAAAGAGAGAGGAAGGGGAGAGGGAGTGAAGGGGAGAGAGAGATGGGGAGAGAGAGAGACAGGAAGAGAGAGAGAGAGAGAGAGAGAGAGAGAGAGAAAGAGAGAGAGAGAGAGAGAGAATTGATTTGTTGTTCTACTTGATTACGCATTCATTGGTTGCTTCTTGTATGTGCCCTTACTGGGGATCGAAATTGCAACCTTGGCATATCTGGACGATGCTCTAACCAACTGAGCTACCCAGCATGAGCCTTGGACAAAAATTCTTTGAACATAGCAGTGCCCTTTGTTTTTGTTTGCAGCAATAAGACTTCTGTGTAACACTGCATAGATCCATGTTGATCTGGATGGAAAAGAATGCCTTTGAAATATGCGTTTACTATGAATGGACATGCCAGGTAAGAGTGTGAAGTCTTGTTAATCCTCCCTGTGCCCTCCCCTATCTTTTAAAACAAGTTTATTTCCAGTTTCACCAAAATGACAGGAGTCAGCTTTGGTGTGTTTATGTGGTTTTAGTGGTCAAGTCACAGACCTGTCCTAGAGCATATCTGAGTGCCAGGTTCTGCTTATGAAACATCTAGTAGTTGTAATATATAGTTTTAGAGGGGTCACCTGAAGTCTGGTTGACATCTCTGGTTATCTTAAAATGCAGTGTTTTGGTAGGGAGAGAGGACAAAATGTCTTCTCAGGACAATTCTGCGTCCATTCTTTCTTCATTTTGATTGAGACACATTTGCCAGTGAGTGTGGCCACTGAGCTAAGAAACATTTACCTTCCCTTTCCTCCCATACCCTTCCCTTCATACTTCTCTCTCTTTTTCTTTATCTTCCCTCTGTTCTGTCCCCCACTCATTCGAACTGTGTGCATCCACTAAACTGGTTTAGCTTCTCACCATAGTTTAGCAGTTTACTTCTCTCTCTTTTTCATTATCTTCCCTCTGTTCTGTCCCCCCACTCATTCGAACTGTGTGCATGCACTAAACTGGTTTAGCTTCTCACCATAGTTTAGCAGTCATTGCTCTGAGTTCCTATAACGCTGGGCAGAATGCACCTTCCAAGATTTAGATGGGGAATGGATGGAGCTGATTGGAAGGTAGAGGACCCTTCTTACAGGTATTTCAACCCAGATTTTCCTGAGTTCTCTACATTGGAGAACTGGGTGCTGGTCCAACTATTATAAAAGTGGCCCTTTGATTCCCATTTTGAAATTGTTTCTTTCTTGTAGTTCCAGAGGGGTCATATTGAGGACAACTACTGGGTAGTCCCAGCCTCTAACATTCCTGAACATAATCTCATCAAGTTCCTGCAAAATTTCACCTCAGTTCTAAAGAGTGGGATGGTTCAACTTCATTCCAAGGCTCCCAGAGGGAGAATGGAGGTGGCCAGTCTGGAGGTGTTGCGAGAAACACTTCACTGTGTTCTGATTCCATGTTATCCTTCAGATTTAAGCCTAGTGTCTTTGCCTTGTAGGGAAAGCCCAGGTGGAGACTCTGAGAACAGACTTGTCATGGCACCTCCCTCTCTTATTTTGTTACCCTGAGAATGCCACTCCTCCCACCAAGGAGAAGTGTGATTGCATATACCATCTGCTTACAAACCCCAGTGAGCTGAAATTCTCCCCCAAAAGGCTTATGTAAGCCCCCTGTGAACTCAAACCACTATGTTTTGCTCAGCTCAAATAAACATCGAAAAAATATCTAAGCATTTGAACTTGTAATAACATATTTATCCCAACACATGAGGCTACTCATCATTGGTGTATGTGAATATATAATTGCAGCATGCAGAAAACAAACAGCTCTCGATCAGAGAAGTCTCTGGTTCCCACGGGGCACTAATCATCTACCAAAAATAGAGATGGTTGGGGAAAATAACTTATAATTGCATTGGCAATCCACTATTGAAGTATAATTTCATGTTATTTTCATTTCTAGCAAATAAATAATAAAAAACTGATTTGAAAAAATTGTTTATTGCACTTACTAACAGACTCAAACATGAAATCTAGAAATTGAAAATATATACGTATTTTATCAAGTGTGCATTTAGAAAATCTAGGAAAAATGTGCACACATACACATATATGAACTTGTACTCTTTTAATTTAGTAACATTTAGTTTATACTCCTTATAAAATTTAGATTACACTCTTAAAATATAAATTTATACTCAATTTATAAATGAAAATGATGAATATATGTATATATTTATATTTAGTGGTTTTTAAATATTTATATTTATATCATTTTAATATATGTTATCGAGATGAAAAAAAATTGCATTTTAACTATATTTGCACATATGAAGCATGAGGTTGCAGGTTAGAGAGCTAGCTGAGCCTGAAATTACATATGGGTAATTGAACCTGGAATTTTTTGAAACAAAGATTTTGTGTTAAAAAATTCTATAGGCTTAATCAAGGAAGAATAAAAATGATAAGGTGGAAAAAATAAAAGAAGCTAAAGATAATGGGTGACTGCCCTGGTAGGGTAGCTCAGTTGGTTGGAATACCATCCTGATGTGTCAAGGTTGCAGGTTTGATCCCTAGTCAGGGTGTATAAAAGAAGCAACCAATGAATGCATAAATAAATGGAACAACAAATTGATCTCTCTCTCTCTCTCTCTCTCTCTCTCTCTCTCTCAAATCATTAATAAAAAAAGATAATGGGTGACCAATGCCCATCAGCAAATTTTTTGTCCATGTTTCTTCTTATTTCATTGCAATTTGTTCCTGAAATGGGTCAGGATTGTGGCATGTGAATTACCTCTCATCTCTAAAATATTATCCACGTGAGCCTCATTTAAAACTACCTAATGGCTAGTTGTACATATGAGCAAAAATAAAATGCCAGCCATTTGCTACCACAACAGAATGAAAGGTATTGTGCAAAATTAAAATAGTCGCTATAATAGTAAATAATTAGGAGTAAGACCTATTTTCCAGCTTGTGGATAAGAGGCAAAGAGTGCCCTCTAAGGATTTTCACGGGGATAGGACATTTGGTCTAGACACAGCCGTTTAATATGTCACAGCGAGGTCTTTTGGTACTGGAACACACTGAGTGGATTTTTACCTTTAAAAATGCACAAAGCAGGCTTTTTAGTTACTGAGATGAACTACGAGGAAAACCCATCTTGCTGAAGCATTCACCTTCAGCAGGAGGTTACATACAGTTCACCCCACAGGTCAAGGGACAGATTCAAAGATGACCCCAAGAGATTCCTTTCAGAAAAAAAAAAAGCAACATTTTGGGCAAACGCTGCACAGTATATTAGTTTGATTTACTAATCAATTAAAAAATAGATTCCTGAGGAGTGTCGCCTTTAGGATCTACATTTTGCGGGAGTGGTAACTACTAAGCAGTAGATTTTACTGATGCCCTGAGCAGGACTCCCAGTGACTGGTACCGTGGGAAGGTGGGTTATCACATGAGCACTGCTTTATGGGGGTGACAGTAATCCCGTTTCTATAGTTAAAGATGGAAAATAGAAGTCCAAGTAGGGGTAGAGAAAAAGACAGCTAGTTGTGTGGGCTTTACATAACATATAACCTTTTTAAATAAAGTGATCTGCATTGGCTCACGGCACTGTGGGAAGGCTTGGCGAGGAACGCTTTGGGGTATATTCAAGTCTGTATAAACGACTCCCAATGTGTCATCTGAAAGCTGTTAGGATTGAAAAAGACACTGGAACCAATTCTTCCTTTTGTCTCCAGGAGGATTTGAACAGCCCACTCTCCTGGACTCGGAGAGAAGTTTTTTCACACCTCTCCCGAAGGCACGGTGCCGTAAGCACGCTCGGGGCCATATGTAAGAAGCGGCGAGTGCAAAGATAGCCTTGTCGGTGGATTCCCAGCGGCCTTTAAAGGGCAGCAGCAAAGCGATGCAACACCCTCAGACCCGCTCACGCTTTGCAGCTATCTGCCATGTATTGTGCCACATTTGGGGATTGTGCTCGCGGAGGTTAAGGAGACCTTCTGAAGCAGAGCCTCATCATCACACAGGGAATGCTGTCCTTGACTCTGAGTTTCTCCATATCTTCAATGGGGATAAGATTCCCCTAAAGCTCAAATGAAATAATAAAACAATTTCAAACCTTGTAAAATGCTAAGTATAAGATATTATGGGCTGGTGTAAAAAATTCAGTTTCCAGAAGAAAATATAATACCACCTTGTGGAATGAGCCCCGTCTCTAGCGGTTTTAAGAACCTGCTTAGCTCTGCTTTATAGGATCAACACTGGGCTGGGCTGGGGGTCCTTGAAGGACCTGCCCCGTTCCCTTACTCTACCAGCGTGGGGGCTTATCCAGGGGCACCACGTTTTATACAAACCACATTTTTTTGGAATGGCCCTCTGAGCCCCCATAAGCATTTGAACTGCACTCCTCCAAGAACACGGTTGTTAAAAGGGAAGTGGGGTTATTGGGGAACACAGGTCCCTAACCACTAACCTGGCACCGTTTCAGAAAATGAGAAGAAACAAGGAAAACCAACCCAGACTGGCACTCAGGTGTTTGTGCTCCTCGAAGCTCACCCCTCTGAGAAGGGGAACAGCTGTGTGCCCACCTGCAGAAAACTCTGGGTGGTCTTAAAGTCCTGGAGGCTAGCATCAGGCATAGAGCTTCAGGACCATTAGCTGGGGAGTAACAAAGTCTGAATGGGCGAGTATTTCACCAGTTTTATGCGAACAGTCTCACATCAGATGCTGCTTACAGAATGTATACATTTCTAGTTTCTTTTTTAAATGTCAGTTTTATTTTGTTAAACTCATAATTTCTCTTCCATTAAATATACTATAATGAGATTCATAGGAAAAAATAAACAAAACTAAAAGCAAGCATATTTTTAAGGCTTTTGATATATATGAATTTATTTTTCAAAAAGGTTATATTCCTACAAATTCAGCTTAAGATTTATTTCCTTGCACTTTTACCAACCTTGAATATTATGCTTTGAAAATATGCCAAGCCCTAGCTGATTTGGCTCAGTGGATAGAGCATCATCCTGCAGACTGAAGGGTTCCAAGTTCGATTCCCATCCGGGGCACATGCCTGGGTTGTGGGCTTGATCCCCAATAGGGGACATACAGGAGGCAGCTAATCAATGATTCTCTCTCATCATTAATGTTTCTATCTCTTTCCTCTCCCTTCCTCTCTGAAATCAATACAGATATATATTTTTAAATTGCCAGTTTAATAGATAAAAATGCTACCTATGTATCTTTATTGTTAATTTATTCACTTGTGCATTCAATATTTATATAATCTGAAACAATTTTATGACTTCTAGTGGAGAAATCCATAACTTGAGTTCAGTGATGATTCATTGTCAGCAAATTATTTTTAGATACAGACCATTAAATTTAAAACGTACTTATCATCAACAATAATGTGTAGGATTTAGTAAATGTTAACTATGTACCATACACTTTGGTGGGGCTTTCAGACATAACGCCTAAGTCTAACTGTTCATTAAATTATTTTTAGATACAGACCATTAAATGTAAAACGTACTTTTCATCAACAATAATGTATAGGATTTAGTAAATGTTAACTATATACCATACACTTTGGTGGGGGCTTTCAGACATAACGCCTAAGTCTAACTGTTCATTCTCTAGCCACATGCCTACTTCTCAGCTTCCCTTGACAGTAAAACTTAATAAATAAAAGTCCATACTTATTGCCTCCAGCTTGTTACCCTCCTCCAATTTTTGCCTCAATCCAGTTGAATACCAATTCTGCCTGTCATTTCACTGTGTCTTAAGGACATAATCTCCTTATCACCTAATTAAAAACTAATTTTATATTTCTAATCTTTCTCCACACCTCAGCAGGCATGAACAAAGTTGCTTTAAACAGTTGTTTAAAAAGGATTTAAATTAATCACTTTTCCCCTTGGCTTCTGTGATACCACGATCTTCTGGTTCATGTCCTCCCTCCCTGGAAGCTTTTTCGGTCTGTTCTCTGTGGGCTCCTTCTTGTCCTGAATGCCCCTGTGACCAGTTATGCATCCTCTTCTTCCTTCTACATTTTCTTTCTAGGGGAACTCTTCATAGAAAATTAGAACTCTAAGGGCAAGAATTTTATCTGAATTTTTTTCAAGGTTGTGTTCCTAACACTTAGAAGAGTACCTGGTTCATATTAGGTGCTCAATAAATATGTGTTGGATAAAGGAATGAATGAAAGAGTCTAGGTGCAAAGCATAAGTCTCATCTATATGTTGATGACTTTTATTTATTTATATTTATTTTTATATTTTCTCATATTTATTGTTTTCAACAAATAAGAACATTACTCAAGCCCAAATGGGTGTGCCAAAAGAATTCATTAGTTATTTTGTAATTAGTTATTTTTTGTTGAAAATATTACATAAGAATGCCTTCCCTTTCCCCCATTGACCTCTTCCAGCCCACTCCTGTCCCCACCGCCCACCCCCAAGCAGCAGATGAGTGGATTAAAAAAACACTGTGGTATAGTTACACAATGGAATACTATGTGGCAATAAAAAAGAAAAAAAAACTCTTACCATTTGCAACAGCATGGATGGACCTGGAGAGTATTATGCTGAGCGAAATAAGCCAGTGAGAGAAAAATAAGTATCACATGATTTCACTCAGATGTGGAATCTAGTGAGCAAAATAAACTGATGAACAAAAGTAGACCCAGAGACATAGATGCCTGAACAGACTGCCAAAACTCTGAGGGAAGGCAGGGGAGGGTGGGTGGGAAGAGATCAAACAATGAACTTGTATGCACAGATGTATAACCCATGGACACAGAAAGTAGACCTCCTGCTGGACTTAAGCTTTTAAACTTCAGATCTGTGATTCTGATCACTCCACGGGTTTGCTTAAAACATGCCTCCAGTTCATCATGTCCGAGGCACAACTCTTTGACCTGTTTGTCCTTTAGTCTTCCTCATCTGATGACATAGTTAAGTGAAACACCTAGTATTCGTCTTTGATTCCCTGTCCCACTTTTAGTCCATCAGAAAGTCCCTTTAGCACTGTTTCCAACATACCCTGTTGGAAATGTTCACCTTTGGTTCTACCCTCTTTGGTCAAGTCACTCTCATTCTCATCTGGACCCTTAAACAGATTTCTCACTCCCCATCCTCACACTTACCTTTTCACACTAACCCACATAGAACCCTGTCAAAGTGTTTAACAAATGCCATCTCACACTTCTGCTTCATAGTTTATAATGGCTTTTCACTCCCTGATTAGACAATCTAAATTTCTTACCAAGACCCTCAAAAGCAACTCGGGATGTGCATTGGATCACAGATAGGTCAATGTCAGCAAGATATGGAATTTGCTCTGTTTCCAGGTGAAAGGTAGCAACCGCCCTCTACAATAGCCAATGACTAGTGAATCAGAATTTTTAGTTCCAGATTTTATTTCTTGAAAGCTGGTGCTTTGTGGGGAGGAGGATATGGTTAGAGGGCATTTCACAGCTATTAGGACAGGTACTTAAGGAATACTTATTGTAAATAATTACTACACATTACTGTAAGTAATACTTAAAGCAAGTGCTTAAATATTGTATTTATGCTTAAAGTAAATAATAAGAAAACTGCAACATCAGAAATGACCACAGGCTGTTGCTGTTTACCCACAGTTTGGGAAATAGGTAGCATTTATAATTGTACAGGAATTATTATTTTTTTATGGGCTGTAATTTTACTGGCCTACATTGACTAATTTGTTACACATAGTTTATGTTATATGTATAGGATTGTGAATATCTAATGAATGTATTAGCACACATATCTCAACACTAGTTCTATTTTATGATTTTTTGTTTATCTTTGGAAATAAATTTTTTTATTCTAATGTGCAAGTACACAAGAAGAAAATAGTGAAGAGTGCATGGTCTTTACTTTTTTCATTGTTGATAGACTACATAAAAATGCCTAGTATTTTCTCTTAAATTTCCAAAATTTGACATGTAGATATTTTATATACACTTAACTATTTTTTTAAAAAGAGAGAATCTTTTTTTTAAAAAAAATATCTTTATTGATTTCAGAGAGGAAGGGAGAGGGAAAGAGAGATAGAAACATCAATGATGAGAGAGAATTATTGATTGGCTGTCTCCTATACATTCTGCAATTCATGCATGTGCCCTTGACTGGAATCTAACCTGGGACCCTACAGTCCACAGGTGACACTCTATCCACTGAGCCAAACCAGCTAGCGCATACTTAACTATTTTTGAAAAAACAAAGGCAAATTATTTCCACAATCATATGTATATTCATGGTACATTTTAAGATATCTCAAATCCTAGAATTTTTATCTCATATCCTGGTATTTACTACTGTCATTTGCCTTGTTATTAAATGATAGACCCTTATTTACATTTAAATTGTCAATCTCTTCAAACATGTCTAGCTTATTGTCTCCAGCCTTCTTTTAGATTTTAACATGTTTGTGAGAAAGAACTAAAGATTTAAGGAAATTAACTAATCAATTCACTAATCAAGCCTGTCCACTTTACACTTTATAGAGATAAATTAGCATACTACTTTAGAACTCAGTATCATCTGTTTTTAATCTCCAATATTAGTATAAAAAATAAACTTTCTTTTTGTGTTTGATATGTTTTAACCAGTAGAATCCAGCTATTAAAAAGTTTTTAAAAGTTTCTATTTGTTCTTAATTTAAGTGACTTTTAAAATCAATCCCTAATTTCCCTTGATTCTACCAACCTTCTAGTCTCTTGAAATCTTTAGTTAAAAAGTGCACCTTAAAAAGCCTGTCTTTGGTCCTGGTGGGATATCTCTGTTGGCTAGAGTGTCCTCCCAATAAGCCAAGGTTGTGGGTTTGATCCCCAGTCAGGGCACATACAAGAATCAACCAATGAATGAATAAATAAGTAAATAATGGAACAACAAATCTCTCTCTCTCAATAAAAAAGATATACTAATAAATTTAAAAATAAAATAAAATAAACAGCCTGTCATTAATTTCATACTAACTCACAAGTTTGCATCCTCCACAATCACTAAGAGAAACAAAAAATTTACAACTTTATTACTTTTTAAAAATATGGGAACATCTACTACCAATGTATAATGCACAGCTTAAATTTCAAATGCAGATTTGACTGTTGGAAATATGACACAATCTCCATATTAAATCCAACTGAAGGTTTTCTGAAAGGCTCATAGATGGTATGTTGTGAATGTCCAGGCTTAAACTCTGTGGTATGAAATAAAACGTTAAAAGCAAAAATCTGTCATCAATATGAGTTTTAAAATTGTCATCACATTATTTTCCTGTCTGACCATTTTCATGTTTAGTTAACAAACATAAACTAAACCAAATGATGACACATGCTAAAGAAAAAAACTTCATAATTAAAAAATAAATTTATTGAGGTAACATTGGTTAATAATAAATTCCAGATGTACAACTTTGTATTATGACACCCAAATCTAGTCTCCTTCTGGAATTACATATTTCACCCCTTTACTGCTCCTCCTTCCCTAATTCCCTTCCACTCTGGTACCATCATTCTGTTGTCTGTATCTATGAGTTTGCTTTTTGTTTGTTCATTTGTTGCTTTTTGTTTTATATCCCACATATGAGTGAAGTCATATAGTTCTTATTCTTTTCTACCTGACTTATTTGTATTATGTGGAAATTGCTAATATATTGTACAGGCTTACTACTGTAGGTGCCCATCAGTAGATGACTGGACAAAGATGATGTAAGATTGGCATTATATATATACTAGAGGCTCGGTGCATGAAAATGCATGCACTGCGGGGGGTGGGGGGGAGGGAGTCCCTCAGCCCGGCCTGCACCCTCTCGCAGTCCAGAACCACTTGGAGGATGTCCACCTGCTGGCTTAGGCCCGCTCCCGGTGGATTGGGCCTAAGCTGGCAGTCAGACATCCCTCTGGCAGCCTGGGAGCCCTCAGGGGATATCTGACTGACGCCTTAGGCCCACTCCCAAGGAGTGGGCCTAAGCCACAGTCGGACATTCTTAGCGCTGTGGAGGAGGTGGGAGAGGCTCCTGCCACTGCCGCTGCACTCGCCAGCCATCAGCCCGGCTTGTGGCCTGGTAGAGCGCCCCTTGTGGGAGCACACTGACCACCAAGGGGCAGCTCCTGCATTGAGCGTCTGCCCCCTGGTGGTCAGTGTGTGCCATAGCGACTGATTGTTCCTGGTCATTCCACTGTTAGGGTCAATTTGCATATTACCTTTTTACTATATAGGCTATATATACACTAGAGGCACGATGCACAAAATTCATGCAAGAGTAGGCCTTCCTTCCCCCGGTTGCCAGCACCGGCTTCCCTCTGGTGCCCAGGACCTGGGCTTCCCTCTGGCACCTGGGATCCAGGCTTCCCTCCAACTGTGGGCAGGCATCCAGGACTCAGGCTTCCCTCGCAGCCCCAGGTTCATATGGAAGGTCATCCAGAAGGACGTCTGGTCTAATTAGC
>NW_005369894.1:864293-879287 GCF_000412655.1 Myotis brandtii
ATATATATACGCACACACACACACACACACACACACATATAATAGAGGCCCAGTGCATGAAATTCATTCACTTGGGGGGGATCCTTCACCCCAGCCTGCACCCTCTCGCAGTCCAGGAGCCCTCAGGGAATGTCTGACTGACAGCTTAGACCTGCTTGGCCTAAGCCGGCAGTTGGACATCCTTAGTGCTTGTGCAGAGGTGGGAGAGGCTTCCGCCACTGCTGCTGTGCTTGCCAGCCATGAGCCAGCTCAGGACTTCTGGCTGAGCGGTGCTCCCCCTGTGGAAGTGCACTGACCACCATGGGGCAGCTCCTGCATTCAGCATCTGCCCCCTGGTGGTCAGTGCACGTCATAGCAACCGGTCATTCCACCTTTCAGTCTATTTGCATATTAGCCTTTTATTATATAGAATATATGCAATGGACTATTACTTGGCATGAAATCTTGCCGTTTGCAACAACATGGATGAACTTAAAGGGCATTATGATAATAAATTGGACAGAGAAAGACAAATATCCTGTGATTTCACTTACATGTGGAAAGCCCGAACAACAACAACAAAAAAACAAACAAAATGAAACAGAAACAAACTCACAGATACAGAGAACAAACTGAGGGTTGCCAGAAGGAAAAAGGCTGAAGGGATAGGATAAAAGGGAAGGAGATTAAGAAGTACAAACTTCTAGGTATAAAATAAGTTGCAGGGATATAATGTATAGACCAGGGAATATAATTAATATCATAATAAGTATGTATGGGGACAGATGGTTCCAAGACTTAGTGTGGTGATCACTTCATAAGATGTATACATATATACATTTCAAGTCACTATGTTGTATACATGAAAATAATATAATATTGTGTCAACTATAATTAAAAAATAAGAAATTTTAAAAAGAATTTCTTAATTACAGTACTAAGTTGCCTTTGCCCAAAAAGTGTTTTAAAACTTTAAATTGTGAATATTTTTAATAAACTTAAAAGTATAAAAAAATTATAAAACAATAACTTGTGTTTCCACTCTCAGGATTTATATTTATTTCTTTAATTCTTAGAATAACTAGGTATGGAAGAAAGTAAATTTAGAAATTTTTGTTTCATGATAATGGACAAATATTTTTCCTTCACTTTAAAATATTTAAGACACAAAATGAGTAATACTTAGTTAGGAAAACTTGGGTCATTAATAATAAAGTACAGTTTCTAAAGAAGAATCAAATGACTATATTAGAAAATAAATTTTGTAAAAAATGTTTCCTTATTTGTTCTCAATTTTTACATTTTTTATTTAATTTTACTCTAAATTTCAAAGTTTAAAAGTCCAAATATAAACATGAAATTATATAGTTAGATGTTTGAATGTTAAATTATGACTGATCTTGACATAGAGTAAAATTTATTGATTATAGTTCTAAAACTTGTTGCTCTTTATGGGTATTATCAGAACATGTACCAGACAGGTGAAAAGATGAGTCATTATTAGCAGGGTCATTTTATAAATTCACTAGAGGCCTGATGCACAAAATTTGTGCAAGAGTAGGCCTTCCTTTCCCCGGCTGCTGGCACTGGCTTCCCTCTGGCACCCGGGACCCGGGCTTTGCTCCAGCCGTCAGCAGGCACCCTGGACCCAGGCTTCCCTTTGTCTGCCGGCTTTGTCCGGAAGGGTGTCTGGAATGATGTCTGGTCTAATTAGCATATTACCCTTTTATTATTATAGTATTTCATTTTGTTTTACACAAGAGAAATAAATATGTTACTTCATTGACCCTGGAAGCTAATTAATGAGTCATTAAGTTACTTGCTTACCTCAGAATCTAACTTTTTGCTCAAATTATGAGAATAATGTTTTCTTTAAAAAATATATATATTTTATTGATTTCTTACAGAGAGAAAGGGAGAAGGATAGAGAGTTAGAAACATCAATGAGAAAGGAACATGGATCAGCTGCCTCCTGCACACCTCCTACTGGGGATGTGCCTGCAACCAAGGTACATGCCCTTGACTAGAATAGAACCTGAGACCTTTCAGTCCACAGGCTGATACTCCATCCACTGAGCCAAACCAGTTAGGGAGAGAATCATGTTTTCTAAAAATAAGTATTCTAGGATAAATCTCACAGGTAAGACAAAACTCATGTAAAAGCTTTTTTTCTATATTAGTTATAAAGCAATCTTTTCTAAAATTGTGTAATTAATAAAATAAAAATAATTTTTCCGGTAAAATTATTAGGCAAGATTTTTTTCAATACTGGTCATGTCTCATATAACAAAAGTATTTCTAAAAAGTTATAAAATCCATTTTGATGTATCAAAATAACTCACTGATCTATAAAATACTAATGAGATTCTAGATATTAAATTCTAACTTACAATTACTTGCTCATTTAATCATGACTTTTTTGATTTCCCAAGTCAGAATTTCTGTTTCCTGTTTGAAGTTGCTACAATTTAATTTATGCAAGCACCAAGGTATTAACTAATGTACAGTCATGACACCCTGTGAGCAATGCCCAATTATGATCCCCTCTGCAGAAGGGAGATTGAAAGAAGTGAGTCATTAGCTAGAATATGGACCCAGGCATTCTAGCTCTCGAGCTGAGACTTTAACTACTATACCACATGGTAGTACCCTATTTCCTAATTTAAAGATGAGGCCAGCTCACCATTTCTATTAAGGAAGGGAAAATTACATTGCACAATCCACTCAACAAAATCTTTCTGTCATTAGTCCTAAAACAGAAAAAGCTATGTGTATTTACTGAAGCACTACTGTGTACAAGGTTCACAGTCAGATTCAGGAAAGATACAAATGTATACAGTCTTTGCCTTTTAAAAAAAAAAATCTAGAAACCTAGATGGGGAGATGGATGTACTCATAAATAGACATACAAGCAAAATATTGTGATAGCATAAAGAAAATCATAAAAAAATTAATCCGAGTTTGATAAAGAGATCGAGGAGACAAAGAAAGCAATCAATAGTATTATGAGGGTCTGGCATAGAAATGGAGATAACACGCACATTTGACACCAATCAGGGTATTTTTTCAAACAAAAATGAGCCCAAGAACAAGAAGTACAAAAAAAAAAACAAAAAAACTTCAGTGCATTAAGTTCTCCTTTATTTTCCAAAAGACAAGAGACAATTAAACTGGAGATACTTTTTATCCCTGTCCTTTAACACACCCACATAAATACACAAAGAAAAATATAAATCACCATATTTTTTAAGAGGAGCCATGGCCTAGATCTTTTTAACTTAATTCAAGAGGCAGGGACAATCTCACAGCATCAGGCAGTGCTCAGGCACTTCCAGTGCAGTCCTGGCGGCAGGACTCCGCCGCCTGCGAGACTCAGATCTCAGGCTGCGTGGTAGAGCGCTACTTCAGGCCCAGAGGAATACCACTGTGGAGAGTGGGCCATAGCTACTTCTTTGTTGACGGGGGTGGTTTGCAGAGGCAATAAGTCCAGAATCCATCAGTCCCATTTCCTCTAATTTTGTTGATATGATAATAGTAAATGAGATTTAAAAATCATTACTAAAGATCCTCTTTGAATCAGTGTTTGTGGTTTTAAAAGAATTTTAGTACTAGCTTGTAAGGAAACAACTACAACAATAGTTTTTCTTTTTTAACCTTAATTTTGAGAAAAACATTTTCTCAAAGAGGCATTTAAAAAATCACCAGCTTGCTTTTAGAATGGGTTTAGAGAAAGAAACTTATAAAAAGAGATAAGTATACATTAATGTTTTTAGAATAGAGAAAAAATGTTTCAAAGGTAAAAAAATATATACTATCAAAGAGGCAAATACATGAACTGTCATTAAATCCTACATTAAGATGCAGAGATTCCTGGCAGCTGATAACAAGAAAAGGAGGATGAGTTTTATACCTCTAATTACCATATAAAAGATATAGCTTGCTCCCTTAAAGGAAGACGTTTTTGTTACTAAATTATATATATATATTTACTAGAGGCCTGGTGCGTGAAAATCGTGCACAGGTAGGGTCCCGAGGCCTGGCCAGCGATCAGGGCCAATCTGTGGGGCAACCAGTGGGGCAATTTGGGGGCCCCTGCTAGCTCCTGCCTTGGCCAGCCTGGTGCCACCTGCTTGCTGGCCCCACCCCCTGCCAACACTGCTGATGGTTGCCTCCCTCTGCAGGCCAACCAGCTGGGCAATCAAGCCCGGCCCCCCCCCCCCCCCTCCCTTACACCTTGGCTGGCCTGGGGCCTGCGGGCTGGGAGCAGCTCCTGCATTGAGCGTCTGCCCCCTGGTGGTCAGTGTGCTTTATACTATTTTTTCCTATGTAGACTCCACAAAATTCAAGGGTATCACATAAAAATCTTAGTAATTTGTAAACTATTTGTAATAATATTTTTTTGTAAATATTTTGTGTAAATAATTTAGAAATTATTTACTTAGTAAATCAAATTTTGTGGCAGGAGAGGGGGTGGGGTTATGTGTTCCAAGTTTACGGCTTCTGATTTAATTTGCTATAAGGTAGTTTTCAGTCTATTAGACAAATAATCCTTAGGCTTCTCTAAATATTCTCTTCTTTTTACATATGTACTACTTCTTTGCGCTTTTGAATCAAAACTAGATAGGAACATATATCTTCTCTATTGTATCACAATTTTTAGTATAGGTTCTGTATTAGGAACAAATAACATGTAATGTTTCATGTAGCAGTATGAAGTGCAGTTGTAAAAAATAATGCTAAGATTCAAATGCAGAATTCACTGTCTTTTTAGTTGCAGGAACTTAGTGCCTTAGAGATTTCTGTAAAATGGAATTAATAATAGATAATAGTTGTGTCACATACTGTTATGACCTTTGGAAAGTCAGACTGGATTCTTTTTGTAGACAGGATCTCCCTCCTGCACAGAGGTGAGTGAAAAGATGTCAACCCTCAGGGCTAATCTTTTCTTTTAAAAAAGAAGCTTATGAGTTACTCAAATTCCTAAATATATATTTGAATAGAAAATTATAGTTACACATCAAAGTGCATGGCAGAAATAATTTTACCCTGAAACTTTAAGAGTAAGCCATCTACCCCAACCATGAGTACACTACAGTTTTATTCCTTTGAAATTCCTTTGAATTATACCCAAATCACCAGCTAAACTAGCAAAAGTTAGAAGCTATATCAATTTCTAGGAAATGAAATAAACTGATGTACTAGATTGATTTGTTTAATATTGGCAACATCTAATTGAGTTTTAGTAGAATCTAATCTAATAAAAGAGAAACATGCAAATTGACCATACCTCCACTACACCCACCAGCCACAACCACTAGCCAATCAGGAGAAAATATGCAAATTAACCCAACTAGGATGTCGGTGGCCATGGAGCTGGAGTTTAGCCCCCAGCAATGGAGGAAGCCAAGCTTCCTGCCTGCCCTGCTGGCCCTGAGCTCTGCTCAAGGCTACAAACTTTCAATTATAGGAGATAAATAAATCCCAGATACCTTCTTCCAGCCACCATGGCTTCCGCTCAAGGAGGGGCTGAGAGCCTTGGTTGCCAGGGGAAACCCAGGCTTCCAGGACCTGGGCTCCGCTCAAGGCTACAAAGTTTCAATTATAGAAGTTAAATAAATATCAGATACCTGCTTCCAACCCGCAGCCATGGCCAGCCTGAAAACGGCACTCAGCCCCTCACCCAAGTTGGACAGGCACCCCAGCAGGAACCCCCCACCCCGAAGGGGCTGTGGCCAGCCTGAAAACAGCCCTCAGCCCATGGGGTGAGGGTCCCCACTGGGGGGCTTGACCAGCCTGCAAACAGCCCTCAGCCCCTCACCCAGGCTGGCCAGGCACCCCAGCAGGACCCCCACCCTGATCCAGGACACCCTTCAGGGCAAACCAACTGGCCCCCACCCATGCACCAGGCCTCCATCCTATATAATAAAAGGGTAATATGCAAATTTATCCTAACAGCAGAACGACTGGGAATGACTGGTCACTATGACACACACTGACCACCAGGGCGCAGATGCTCAATGTAGGAGCAGCCCCCTGGTAGTCAGTGCACTCCCACAGGGGGAGCTCTGCTCAGCCACAAGCCAGGCTGACAGCACATCGGTGGTGGTGGGAGCCTCTCCCGCCTCCCTAGCAGCGCTAAGGATGTCTGACTGCAGCTTAGGTCTGCTCCCCCCTTGCAAGTGGACATCCACCAAGGGCTCCCAGGCTGCCAGAGGGATGTCTGACTGCCAGCTTAGGCCCGATCCACCAGGGAGCGGGCCTAGGCCAGCAGGTGGACATCCCCTGAGGGGTCCCAGACTGCAAGAGGGCACAGGCCGGCCTGAGGGACCCCCCCGAGTGCATATATTTTTGTGCACCGGGCCTCTAGTTGATATAATAAATGTTATGAGCTAGCAATAACAAGTAAAGAACTTGTGAAATGTGAAGATTCCAAGAGACTGGCAAAGGGTAATTGAGCCTATACAGTGAAATTTCAGTAGGGTTACTTAAAACATTTCATAATATAAGAATGGGTCTCATTGTAAACATGGTTTAGGAGAGAAAAGATGCAATTCTGTTGAACATAGAGTACTCTGAAAATTTCCTTGCTTTTCCACTGGAGAATCCCAGGGACTTAACAGGTCTTTCTCTCTGGACTATACTTCCCTCAAAATTCATGGGCACCCTCATTAATTAAAAGTGTTCTTGCCGAAACCGGTTTGGCTCAGTGGATAGAGCGTCGGCCTGCGGACTGAAAGGTCCCAGGTTCGATTCCGGTCAAGGGCATGTACCTGGGTTGCGGGCACATCCCCAGTGGGAGATGTGCAGGAGGCAGCTGATCGATGTTTCTCTCCCATCGATGTTTCTAACTCTCTATCTCTCTCCCTTCCTCTCTGTAAAAAATCAATAAAATATATTAAAAAAAAATAAAAAAAAATAAAAGTGTTCTTTCTGGGATATTTTAAATTTATCTGATGTAATCTACTGTCTGAAGTCAGCAGCTGTGACACTTGTAGTGACATATGATAAGTTTTATATATATATATATACCATTATTTATCTGGATCAGATCATAAATGCCTTTTTATTAACCATGGATTATTAATAGCTGCAGTGTTTTATTATCTTCAATTTGACCCAGTCCACTGGACTTAGAGGATATTAGAAAGCTATTTGCAGGCCATAGGACTCAAAGAGTTTCAGTAATTATTAGCTGAATTGAGAGGAATAAAAAGGTAAACATTGCAAGTCATCTATTGAAATCTTATTTTTTTGAAATCTTCTTCAAAGAGGATAAATAGTTTAGTGTTCAAATATCAAGGGCTTTGTCTGGAGGTCAACAAATACGGCAGAGTAAAGAACTTCAAAAAGTCACTTCTACACATGAGAATATTTGAAAAATGCTCAAAATAACTTTTAAATACCTCTAGAAATTAGCCAAAGGCCTACAAACAATCAAAGGATCATTTATTCAAGACAATGGTTTAATCTTGGTATGAACATCAATGTTTACACTATTTTAACTTGTTATAATTCCACCTCGTATTCCCCAGCTCTACAGTAACCTTGCAAACCAACAGCCTCATAATAGTAATGAAAACAAACAGCTTAGCAGCCACCAGAAAAGTCACAATGGGTTGGAGCTTTCTCAAAGTACCAATCATTCTCAGGGAACTGTCATCAATTGACCAGTCTGATAGTTCTCTGCAAATCTTCACTTCCAGGGTTGTATTTACCTGACCTACCACAGAGATCACTCAGTGAAAATGGCTTTCTTTCCCTGGGAGAAAACTACCCGTTGCAACTGTTTAATAAGACCTCTGTCTAAGGCAACAATAATAGTTGGAACAAAAAAGAAGCTGATCAAAAATATGCTAAGGAATGAGATGTCTATAGATGACTTTAAAAAGCTCCTAAGTATTCCTGGGTCACACACGCACAATGCTGGGCACATACCCATGACTGTATGAATGCCCAGGAAAGTTCTGAGAAGGCCCTAAGCCCACATCTTTGACCCTGAGGGTCTGTGAAGACAGGAAGTGAAGGATAAAGCAGAGATGTAAACTGACTGCATGGACATTGAAAGGATGATTGAAATCTACATAGAGAACCTCAGCAAAAACTGGGAAATTTATTGCTTTAAAAAACTTAGAGGACTAGGAGCCCAGCATCACCATTACCCAGCAGTCTAAGACACCTCAGACAGCATCCCAGACCCTACAGCCACTCCAGCCAAACACCTGCTACCTTATCTGCATACCCAAATACACTGGGACTGCAGTCTTTCTGGCTGCAGGTTCCTGTGAACCCCAGAGTACACTCCCCTCCCACCAACCCCCTGCTACAGCCACAGGCCCCACATGACCAGGAGCCTGGGCCATCCAGTGCCTCTTGAAGTGTGCAACCCTCCCACCAAGCCCACTGCTTCAGCCAAAGACCCCGTGAAACCCCATGCCTGGGCCCTCCAGAGTGTGAAACCCTCCTGCAAACTTGCTGCTTCAGCCACAGGCCCCTCACTACTTAACACCTGGACCCTTCAGTGAGAGCAAAAATGGGGAGACAAAGAAACAACCCCCAAAGGAAAGAAAAGGAGGAATTACCAGAAAAGAAACTAAATGAAATGGAGGCCTGCAATATGTCAGAGAAGAAATTCAGAGTAAGGGTCATACAGTTCCTAAACCAGTTGGATGAGAACATTAACAATTTACCTAAGAATCAAGAGGAAATCAAGGATGACATAGCTACAATAAAAAAACACAATGAAAGGTTTCAACAGTAGACTAGAAGAAGCAAAGGACCAAATTAGCAAGTTAGAAGACAGGAGAGAAAAACACACCCAATCAGAATAGCAATTGGAGAAAAAAATTAGAAAGAAAGAGGAGAGCTTAAGGGAGCTTAGGGACAACATGAAACGAAAATAACATCATATGATGGGGGTGCCAGAAAGACAAGAAGAGGAGCAAGGATTAGAAAACCTATTTGAAGAATAATGACAATAAACTTCTCTGATTTGGGGAAGAAAAGAGTTACACAAGCACAGATGGTTCCAAACAAGATAAATCCCAAAAGGCCCACACCAAGACACATCATAATTACAATGGCAAACATTAATGACAAAGAGAATCTTAAAGGCTGCGAGAGAGAGACATAGAGTTACCTACAAGGGGTCTCCCATTAGAGTATGAAATGGCCAGAAAGGAATAAAAGGATGTATACAAAGTGATGCAGAGCAAGTGACTGAATCCAAGAATACTCTATCCAACAAGGCTATCATTCAAAATTGAAGGAGAAATCAGGAGCTTCACAGACAAATAAATAAATAAATAAATAAAAATAAAATAAAAGAAAAAAAGGCTAAGGGAGTTTATCACTACCAAGCCAGCAATGCAAGAAATGCTAAAGGGACTGTTGTAAAAAGAAGAAATAGAAAGGGAAGAAGAATAAAGAATAAAAATGGCCACAAACAAGTACCTATCAATAATAACCTCAAAAGTAAATGGATTAAATGCTCCAATCAAAAGACATTGAGTGGCTTAATGGATAAGAAAACATGACCCATATATATGCTGTCTACAAGAGACCCACCTCAGAACAAGGGACTCACACAGACTGAAAGTGAAGGGATGGAAAAATATCTTTCAGGCAAAATAGAAATGAAAAAAAAAGCTGGGGTAGCAATACTTATATCTGACAAAATAGATCTTGAAGTGAAGGCAATAACAAGAAATAAGGAAGGCCACTTCATAATACTAAAGGGATTGATAGACAAGATGATATGACTCTGGTAAACATATATGAATCCAATGCAGGAGCACCCAAATACAAACAAACAAACAAACAAAAAAACCAAAAGAACCTTCTGGAAGATATCAAGGGAGAGATTGACAGCAATACAATCATAGTAGGGGATTTTATTACTGCATTGACACCACTGGATAAATCCTCCACACAAAAAAATCAGCAAGGACACAGCAATCCTAAATGATGGACTTCATCAACAACCCCAGAATATTTCCCCTCAAAGCTACAGAATATACATTCTTCTCAAGTGCACATGGGACATTTTCAAAGATAGACCACATATTGGGACCCAGGCAAAGTCTCTTCAAATTCAAGAAGATTGAGAGCACATCAAACATCTTCTCTGATCACAATGGCATAATATTAAAAATAAACTACAATAAAAACAATAAAAAAATTCAAATACTTGGAGGATAAATAGCATGTTATTAAATAACTAGGGGCCCAGTGCACAACTTCGTGCACCTTGAAAGGAACTGTGTGCCATGAGGCTGTGGTGGGCACAGGGTAGGGTCTCGGCCCATCCTCTGTGCTCCGCCTGGCCCCTCCCTTTGTGGCTGCTGGTCCCCTGTCTGCTGGCAGCCCCGTTCCCACCACCGCTGCTCCCACATGCTGACGACGCCAGCCCCCTGTCAGCGGGAGTGAGCGGCAGCTGTTGCCCCAATCACCCCTCAGGAGCCAGGGGAGGTGGAGAATCCCTCAGGGGCGATCGGGGCAGGCATCCGCTGCTCACATCACTGATGGTGCCGAGTGATTGAGTTGGAACTGGGCTTTGGCAATGGGTGCTGGCTGCAGCTCTGGCACCAGCTGTGGGTGCGAGCGCTGGGCAGGACCGCTGTGTGCAAGAGCAAAGAATTTCAGTAACCACCAGAGGCTTGCCCCAATGACAGCGACCAGTGCCCCACCTTGGTTGGCACCCCATCTCACCTGCTCCACCATCTGGTCATGGCTGAGACCCGCCATGATCTGCGCTCTGCCACCTACTGCTGACACTCACCATGTTCTGTATGTGCCCCCTGGTGGTCAGCACACATCATAGTGACTGGTTGTTCTGTTGCTCTGCCATTCAGTCTATTTTTATTTTAGGTTTTTATATATATAGATGATTGGGTTACCAAAAATATCAAAGAAGAAATAAGAAACATCCTGGAAACAAATGATAATGAAGACACAACAATCTAAAATCTATGGAACACAGTGAAAGCAGACTTGAGAGGAAGTTCATAGATTTACAGGCCTCCCTCAAAAAATAAGAAAAACTGCTAACAAATTATCTAACTCTACAACTTAAAGAATTAGAAAGAGAGCAACAAGAAAAGCCCTGAGTGAGCAGAAGGAAGGAAATAATAAAGATCAGAGCGGAAATAAATGACATAGAGACCAAAAAAACAATACAGAAAAAAAACAAACAAACAAAATAAAATACAAAAGATCAATGAAACCAAGAGCTGGTTCTTTGAAAGGATAAAATAGATTGATGAACCTCTAGTAGTCAGGCTTAAGAAACAAAGAGAGAGGACCCAAATAAACAAAATCAGAAATGAAAGAGGCCCCACAGGAATACAAAAGATAGTAAAAAAAAATACTATGAACAACTCTATCTCAACAATCTGGTCAACCTAGAAGAAATGGACATATTCCTAGAAAAATACCACCTTCCAAAACTCAATCAGGAATAATAAAAAAATCTGAATAGGCCTATAACTATGGAGGAAATTGAAGCCGTCATCAAAAATCTTCCAGCTAACAAAAGCCCTGGGTCAGATGGCTTCACAGGGGAGTTTTACCAAACAGTAAAAAAACTAAAACCTATGTTCCTCAGACTATCCCAATAAGTTCAAGAGGAAGGTACACTTCCAAGCTCATTCTATGAAGCCAGCATTCTAATCCCAGAACCAGATAAAGACACTACAAAGGAAGAGAATTACAGGCCAATATATCTGATGAACATAGATGCTAAAATCTTTAACAAAATCCTAGCAAATCGGATCCAGCATTACATTAGAAAGATCATACACCATGACCAAGTGAGATTTATTTCCAAGATGCAAGGATGGTACAACATCCACAAATCAATAGATGTGATACATGACATAAACAAATTGAGAGACAAAAATCACATAATCATATCAATCGATGCAGAAAAACCATTTGACAAAATGCAACAGCCTTTCTTGATAAAAACTCTCAGCAAAGTGGGAATAGAGATATCATACCTCAACATAATAAAAGCCTTATATGACAAACCTACAGCCAACATCATATTCAGTGGGTAAAAACTAAATCCATGTTCCATAGAGACAAAAAATAAAATACAAAAGAGCAATGAAACCAAGAGCTGGTTCTTTGAAAGGATAAACAAGATTGAGGAACCTCTAGCCAGGCTCACCAAGAAGCACAGATAGAGGACCTAAATAAACAAAATCAGAAATGAAAGAGGCGAAATAACAACAGACCCCACAGAAATAGAAAGCATTGTAAAAAAAAAAACACAAAAAAACTATGAACAACTCTATTCCAACAAACTAAACAACCTAGAGGAAATGGATATATTCCTAGAAAAATACGACCTTCCAAAACTCAACCAAGAAGAATCACAAAATCTCAACAGGCCAATAACTAAGGAGGAAATTGAAGCAGTCATCAAAAAACTTCCACCAAACAAAAGTCCAGAGCCAGATGGCTTCATAGGGGAGTTTTACCAAATATTCAAAACAAAACTAATACCTATCATTCTCAGTGTATTCCAAAAAATTCAAGAGGAAGACACACTTCCAAGCTCTTTCTATGAAGCCAGCATTACCCTAATCCCAAAACCAGAGAAGGACACTACAAAGAAAGCGAATTACAGGCCAAAATCCCTGATTAACATAGATGTCAAAATCCTCAATAAAATCCTAGAAAATCACATCCAGTATTACATTAGGAAGATCATACAACCATGACCAAGTGGGATTTATTCCAGGGATGCAAGGTTGGTACAATATACACGAATCAATAATCGTGATACATCACATAAAAAATTGAGAGACAAAAATCACATAATCATATAAATTGATGCAGAAAAGGCATTTGACAAAATCCAACACCCTTTCCCATTCCTCAGCAGAGTGGGAATAGGGGGAACATACCTCCCATAATAAAGCCTTATATGACAAACCTACAGCCAACATAATACTCAATGGGCAAAAACTAAAACCATTTCCCCTAAGAACAGGAACAAGACAGGGATGCCCACTTTTACCACTCCTGTTTAACATAGTACTGGAAGTGCTAGCCATAGTAATTAGACAAGAAGAAAAAATAAAAGGCATCCAAATTTGAAAAGAAGAAGGAAAATTGTAATTATTCACAGATGACATGATATTGAACATAGAAAACCCTAAAGACTCCATAAAAAAACTATTAGAATTAATAAATGAATTTGGCAATGTAGCAGGATACAAAATTAACACCCAGAAATCTATGGCTTTTTTATGCACCAATAATGAACTCACAGAAAAAGAAACTAAAAAAATGATCCCATTACCATTGCAACAAAAAAATTAAGATAACGAGGAATAAATTTAACAAAGTAGGTAAAGACCTGTACTCAGAAAATTACAGGGAATTGAAAAAAGAGATAAAGGAAGACATAAACAAATGGAAGAATATACCATGTTTATGGATTGGTAGAATCAACACCACTAAAATGTCCATACTATCCAAAGCAATCTATAGATTCAATGCAATCTCCATTAAAACACCAACAGCATACTTCAAAGACCTAGAACAAACTCTCCACAAATTCATCTGGAATAAAAAAGACCCTGAATAGCTGCAGTAATCTTGAGAAAGAAGGACAAAGTTGGAGGGATCACAATGCCAGATATCAAACTATACTACAAAACCACTGTCCTCAAAACTTCCAGGTATAGGCACAAGAACTGACATATAAACCAGTGGAACAGAACAGAGAACCCAGAAATCAACCCAAGCCATTATGCTCAGTTAATATTTGACTGAGGAGGCAAGAGCACACAATAGAGTCAAGACAGTCTCTTCAGTAAATGGTGTTGGGAAGATTGGACGGATACATGCAAAAAAATGAAACTAGACCACCAACTTACACCATACACAAAAATAAACTCAAAAGGAAGAAAGGAATTAAATGTATGACTGGAAACAATAAAAATCTTAGAAGAAGCTATAGGCAGCAAAATAGGGACTTTTGTTGTAGCAATATCTTTACCGATACAGCTTCTAGGCAATAGAAAAGAAGGAGAAAATAATGGGACTACATCAAAATAAAAAAACTTCTGCATAGCAAAAGAAACCATCAACAAAACAACAGGAAAGCCCATTGCATGGGAGAACATATTTGCCAATATTGTCTCTGATAAGGGTTTAATCTCCAAAATTTATAGGGAACTCATACAACTTAACAAAAGGAAGATAAACAAACAATCCAATGAAAAAATGGGCAAAGGACTTAAATAGACACCTTCTGAAAGAGGACATACAGAAGGCAAGAGTCATATGAAAACTTGCTGGAAGTCACTAATCATCTGAGAGATGCAAATCAAAATAACAATGAAGTACCATCTCACACCTGTCAGAATGGCTATCATCAACAAACAACAAGTGCTGGAGAGAATGTGGAGAAAAAGGAACCCTCTTGCATTGCTGGTGGGAATGCAGACTGGTGCAGCCACTGTGGAGAACAGTATGGCATTTCCTCAAAAAATTAAAAATTGAACTTCCATTTGACCCAGTAATCCCACTTTTAGGAATATATCCCAAGAAAACAGAAACACCAATCAGAAAGGATATATGCACCCCTATGTTCATAGAAGCACAATTTACAATCACTGAGATTTGGAAACAGCGTAAGTGCTCATCAGCAGATGAATGGATTAAAAAATAGTGGTACATCTACACAATGAATACTACACTGCTGTAAAAAAGAAGGAATTCTTACCATTTGCAATAGCATGGATGGCACTGGTGAGCATTATGCTAAGCGAAATAAGCCAGTCAGAGAAAGATAAATATCACATGATCTCACTCATTTTTGGGATATAATGATCAACATAAACTGATGAAAAAAATTCCCAGAGACCGAGAAGCATCAAACAGACCTTCACACCTTGGAGGGAAGGCAGGGGAGGATAGTGGGGGAAGAAGTGGGTAAGAGATCAACCAAAGGACTTGTATGCATGCATATAAGCATAACCAATGGATACATACACTAGG
>NW_005369894.1:879356-919873 GCF_000412655.1 Myotis brandtii
CAATGGGGGAAAAAGGAGACATATGTAATGCTTTAAACAATAAAGAATTTAAAAAAAACTTAAAGAAATCCTTGACCAATAATTAGCCAACTAGTAAGCTAAGTGAAAAGTGGCTTCAGTGACCACATGCTACAAAGAATATAGACTTTCCATAATTACACTAAATGTCACCAAATAAATAAATAGTACTAGCAACAGCAACAGGGAACCCTGGGGTAGGAAATTTGATGCCCAGAGTTGTCACGTTTATAATACTTTAAATGTCTAGTTTTCAACAACAAAAATTGTGAGACAGCCCTAGCTGATTTGGCTCAGTGGATAGAAGTGCCAGCCCTTGGACTGAAGGGTCTGGGCCTCAATTTGGGTCAAGGGCATTTACCTGGGTTGCAGGCTTGATCCCTGGCCCGGATTGAAGTGCTTGCAGGAGGCAACCAATTGATGTTTCTCTCTCACATTGATGTTTCTCTCTCTCTCTCTCTCTCTCTCTCTCTCTCTCTCTCCCTTCTACTCTCTCTAAAAATCAATGGAAAAATGTCCCCAGGTGAGGATTAACAAACAAAACAAACAAACAAAATTGTGAGACATGTGGATAAAAAAAATATGTCCCATACACAGGAATAAAAGCAGTCAATAGAAACTGCCCCTGGGGAAGTCCAGATGTTGAACTTTCCATACTAAGACTTTAAATCAGCAATTTAAAATATATTAAAAGAACTAAAGGAAAGTACTGTATATCTAAAACTCTAAAAAAAGTATTGGAGTAGTGTCTCGCCAAATAGAGAATATTAGTAAAAATATAGAAATTATAAAATAGATACAATTAGAAATTCTTAAATTGAAAGTACAATAATGGAAATGAGCAATTCACTAAAGGGCTCAGTAGCAGATTTGAGCTAACAAAAATAAAAGTCAGTGAACTTGAAGATAGGTCAAGTGAAATTATTCAATCTGAAAATCAGAAAAAAATGAGTGAAGAAATATAAACAGTGTCTCAGAGACCTGTGGGACACTACTGAGCACACCAACATATTCATAATGGAAGTCCCAGCTGAAAAGGAGATATAGAGAAAAACAAAAATAATACTTGAAGAAATAAATGTGGCCAAATCTTTCCAAACACCTGTATATTCAAGAAGCTTAATGCGTTCCAAGTAAAATAATCCCAAAGACTTCCACACCCAGACACATAATCAAACTGTCAAAAGCCAGAAGCAAAGACTGATTCTTGAAAGCAACAAAGAGAAGTTATTCTTTATGTATAAGGGATCCTCAATAGAATTGACAGGTAGTTTCTTAATAGAGACTACACAGATCAGAATGTAGTGGAATGGCATATTCAAGGTGCTGAAAGAAAAATATTATCAACCAAGAATTCTATATCCTTCAGACATATCCTTAAAAAATGAAGGAGAAATTAAGACATTCTGAGGTAAACAAAACTGAGGGAATTCATTGCTAACAGACCTGCCTTAAAAGAATACTAAAGCAGACATTTAGGCTGAAATGAAAGGACACTAGACAGTAAGTTGAATCTACATCTGTTATAATAAAAGCATAATATGTTAATTAGACTGGACAGCCAAACGACCTTCCGGACGTTCTTCCAGATGATCTTCCAGAGGAAGCTGGGGCTGGGAGGGCCCAGGCGGCCGCTGTGGCTGTGAGGGCCTAACCCCTTGCACGAATTTCATGCATCGGGCATCTAGTGAAGAAATAAAAAGTACCAGTAATGATAGCTACAAGATTAATATGAAAACAAAACAATACTATTTTTTTGTTTGTAACTACATATTTTTCCTCCCACTTGATTTAAAAAGGCAACTGCATAAAGCAATAATTATAAATTGATGTTGATGTTATAATGTTTAAAGATGTAATATGTATAACAATTACAGTACAAAGGAGTGAGGAATGAATGGAACCATATAGGAGCAAAGGTTTAATATATTATTGAATTAATTTGGTTTTAATAAAAAATAGATTATTATAAATTAGGATGTTAATTGTAAAGCCCAGGATAGCCATTACAAATATATAGTGAGAGAAATAACATTGGATTAAAATAGCACACTAGAAAATATCTACTTACTACCAATAATGAGGAATGAAAAAGATATGGCATATAGAAAACTGTAGCAAAATGGCTTATATAATCATATGTAATCTTACCAACGCACAAGGCCACATATTGTATGTTTCCATTTATATGAAATGTTTAAAATAGCCAAATCTTGTTAGTGGTTTCTGGGGGAAGGATGGGAAATGGGTGTGACTGTTAATGGGTAAAGAGTGACTTTTGGGGTCACAAAATATCATACAAAATTGGGTAGTTATGATGGTTGTTTAACTTTGTAAACATATTAAACACTGTTGAAGTGTATGATTTTAAAAAGTAGATTTTATGGTATGTATATTATCAGAACTTAAATATTAATGAATGAGTGAATGAATTGAATCAACTGAAAAAATTTCCACCAAGCTTTGACTTGCGCTTCCTTTCCACATTAATTCTATTTTCTGACATCTAATAATCAATGATAAAAAATAAGTCCCGAATCACAGATACTTGCCAGTGTATATTACCTCTAGCTACTATGTGTTGGACTAAATATTACTACATTTAGTTCTATGAGAAATTAACATGATAAAATTCTAAGAAAATTATGTTGAACTTAATATTTTATTGTTTTTATCCTTGAATTGCTGAAACTACTTAAAGCTTTTGTTTTTATCCTTGAATTTGGGGGAAATGAGTTTTTTATAATTATCTTTTTCACTAGCTACATTATTCCTAAATGAAGGCATATTCAGGGCTACTGTAGAAATTAGTTCAGCTATTTCCTAATTTCAGTATTAATAATCATATATTTGAAAGTCACATTAGTTATGTTAGACATTTGGTCAACCACTGACTCAAATATCAGCTGAAATTAACTGGTCTGAGTATTAGGAAGAACAGATTTTCCAAGGCTTCACAAACTATTCCAATACAAGCACCTCAGACCAGAAAGAGGAGTGATATGCCTGGCCCACTTAAAGGCCAAAGGAGCCCTAGTGGTTTGGCTCAGTAGATAGAATGTCGGCCTGCAGACTGAAGGGTCCCAGGTTCAATTCCAGTCAAGGGTACATGCCCAGGTTGCGGGCTCAATCCCCAATATGGGGCTTGCAGGAGGCAGCCAATCAATGGTTCGCTGTCATCATTGATGTTTCTAACTCTCTCTCCCTCTCCCTTCCTCTCTGAAATCAATAAAAAATATATTTTTAAAAAGACCAAGGAAGAGACCATGCTTAGATTGAAGTATCTTGCTTAAACTTTTATGTTACAAATTTATATGAGACGTTCTTATACAAAATACTTTCAATTTGACACAAAAAAATCTGTTTGCTTTTACACAAGAAATAAGTTTTACCCAACACTTTGCAGCAATTTGAACTTCTAGGAAAATGAACCATGTTGATTCTGGATATGCCAATTGTGGTTTAATAAACAAAGGATTCTACTTCCCATCCATTAGGATGGGTACTATAAAAAACACACAACAGAAAATAACAAGTGTTGGTGATGATACGGAGAAATTGGAAACCTTGTGCACTGTTGGTAAGAATATAAAATGATTCAAACTGTGGAGAACAGTATGGTGGTTCGTGAAAATATTAAAAATATAATTACATATGATCTAGAAATTCTACATCTACATATAAATCCAAAAACGAACTGAATGCAGGGTCTCAAAGAAATATTTGTTCATCTGTGATAATAGAGGCATTTTTCATAATAACCAAAAGATAGAAGCAAACCAAGTGTTCATCAATGGATGAACAGATAAGCAAAATGGGATATACACATACAAAGGAATATTATTCAGCCTTGAAAAGGAAAATTGACACACGCAACCACACAGATGAACCTTGAAGACATTATGCCAAGTGCAGTAAGCCAGTCACAAAAAGACAAATATCATATCATTCTATTTATATTAGGTACCTAGAGTAGTCATATTCATAGAGATAAAAGAAGAATGGTGGTTGCCAGGGACTGGGGCAGAGGAGAGAGAGAACGGGAGCTATTATTTAATAGGTACAACGTTTCAGTTTTATGAGATGAAAAGAGATCTGGAGTTGGATGGTGGTGATGGTTGTGCAACAATGTGAATGAACTTAATGCCACTGAACTGCACACCTAAAAATGGTCAAAATGTCAAATTTTATTATGTGTATTTTACCTCAATTAAAAATAAAAAAATGGAAACGTATTATGTAATAAAAATATTCATTCTCTGTAAGGAATATGCTGTACTTCACTTTCACTGTCCTATCCGAGCGGCCTGGATTAATGTTTACTGGATCACCTTCATAGTCTTGTACTGTAGGATGACCATGAATTTGTCATCAAATCAGGGCATCTTTCTGAATAAGAGGGGGCATTATTAATAATTATCCCAAGACAGTTGGCATAAACCGTGATTACTCTAGTCTCATCAGAGAAGCCACAGTGACCTCTGCAAAATGCCAGTCATGTTCTACTGAAAACCTGCAGCAGCTTCCTATTGCCACATGTGGCTCATGGCCACTATATTGGACAGTGCTGATACAGATGGTTTTTATCCTCAAAGCTCTTGATTGTTTCTTAAAATTGAGCTTTTCCTCACTTAAAGAAGTCAAATAGTTTCCACAATTTACAACTAATTATAAGCTCCATGAGAGCAGAAGCTGTATGCGTATTCACTGATACATTTCCAGCATTCCATACTGTATCTGGCATGAATAAGGACCTCATATTTATTGAAATAAAGTATGATTACATTAGTAATATTTAAACAAAATATGAATTTTTTTAAGACCAGAAAAATATTTAGCAAAACAGCACAGCATTTGATTAGTAGTATCCTGGAACTGTATTTTTTCTATTTCCAATTTCTTTAATAAATTATCATAGATAATACAGAAATGTTTGGACCAAAAGATAAATAAGGAGATATCAAAGTATCAAGATTATGTCAATGTAACTGATACATAACGTTGGAAGAGTGAACAACATGTTTGAACTTTGTCTTTCCTTGGCCGTTAAGTTTTTCATTTTTTGACACAATGAAGATATCCATTACACTAGCTTCTACTTGAAATATATCCATCAATTGGGCCATATTTTACTTATCATTTGTTGCTTTCACTTTAGGAATGTGGGTGAGGAGGAACTAGGAAATATTGGTGGCATGCAGGACTCAGAAACAGATACAAAGGCCATGTGAAGCCCTGCTTCTTCATTTCTTTATTTAACTTGGCTCTGATGAGGAATATGGAAAGGTGTGTGTGTGTGTGTGTGTGTGTGTGTGTGTGTGTGTGAGAGAGAGAGAGAGAGAGAGAGAGAGGGAGAGAGAGAGAACCTGTGCTTCTTCATGAAAGTTAGGGCATGAGAATATGATATAGGGAATAATTCTTAGAAACTTGGCCAATCATAGGTCAATGGATATTACAAGCAAATTTTGAGCAGTATCTGCATTTTGTTTATTTCTGCATTCTTCACAGTGCCAAGCTGTCAGTATGCTGTTAGAATATGTAATTTAAAATAATATTTTCCCTAGGGGAAAGGAGGTTGGGAAGGTTGAGGAGGGTGGCGGGGGTGGTTCAAATATATAGTGACAGAAAGAGACTAAACCTTGGGTGATGAGCACACAATGTAATATACAGGTGATATATTATAGATTTGTACACCTAAAACTTATGTAACTTTATTAACCAATGTCACCCTAATAAACTTAATAAAAAATAAGTTTTCCTAGTGCCAGATGGGTACTACACTTACTATGGTGATCACTTCATAAGGTATATAATTGTGCAATCACTATGTTGTATACCTGAAACTAATATAGTGTATGACAACTATAATCATAAAACAAATTAAAAAATAATAGTTTCCCAATTAACATTTTTTATCAACCAGAGGCAACCATAATTAGGATTTACTAGCAAAATACGGATATTGCTGAAATTTGTAAAGATTTGTTGGATTAGTCTTACTTCAACCAGGGAGCATTTAAAAGCTCAACATTTCATATAAGCAATGCAATGTCTTTTGGGCATTATTATGAGAGAAGTTTTATTACTTCAGGACAGATGACTAATGCTGCAAAGATGAATACTGAAGAATGCTCTTGTTAAATGGATGGACAAAGTGTGCAAAAGAGGAAAGAATTTACTCAATGTTTATCTACATGCAGCCTCCAGCCATTTAAGAGAAAACTAGTGTGTATGTGGGTGCACAGGTGTGTGGGAAGTAAAGACCAATGACAAAGATATTTTTCTGTTTTCTTTTTAAATTGATGGCTTTAAATTTATAGTTGGCTCGTAGGTGCGCAGAACTCAATCTCTTTCCTTTCTGTCATTTCCTTCTTTTATAATTTGCTTACGATGAAGAGCTCAGAGAAGACTTTAAGGTGCAATGGAAGGAGAATAGAGGATCTCAGAAGAAATCAAATTATTGAACCATTCTGCCTGGCAAGTAACTTGTTGGAAGGTAATGGCTCTGGGAAATAAGTTGGTTGGGGCACTTAATTATGGCGGTCTTTAATTTAACGTAAGCTTCCAGAACACCAAGAGTTTGATCAATAAGTGTTAATCTAGTTAAAATAGGCACTTTTTTTTTCTCAAAATAAACTGGGTTCGTAATGTATGCATCTCAAATCTTGATTTATAGCAACTCCAGACTTCAGAGATAAGGATTTAGGTAGAGTTGCATTTAAAACAAACAATTTGCCATTATCTGTAAAAATGTGGTTATTCTAATTTCAGGATTTAGTCTTTCCAAGGTCTTTTCCCTTTATATACACATGTACTCACACATATATGTAATGAATGATGATGGCGTGGCATGAAATAATACTGTGTTCTCAAATCCACTTACCTTTTAACCCACCGAAACAATACCCATTTACACTGATGAAGTGGCCGTTGGACCAGCTGCCTTACGACTTCTTTCCTATTGAAGTCGCATTCTATAAACGACAGAAGCTTTAACCTTTATTTAGTGGGAGAAGCCATTAATCTGTCTTCAGACTTTCCCCTACCTCCCACAGAAAAAACAATTTGCTCTTCAAAAGTTTGTTTGGAAATGAAACCAAATTCTATGTTTCCTCTACAGATGGTTGACCTCTTTCAGTTGGTGGCTGCATTACTCATTTAAACAATTATACAGGTCAATATAGTGTAATCTAAATTATTTAGTCTCTTAGTGTTTTTCAGACACTACTGACAGTTGGAAAGGCTCCAGCTGCTGGTTGTACCTGGATTTGAACTCCACCCAATGATAACAGAGTTTTAGCCTGAATTCCAGAGCCCATTCATTGACGTGGCTACTAACCCACTTGACAGTTGCGCACATTGGTCCTGAGGGAGTTATAACTTAGGAGTCAATATGTCACCAAATGATGATTAATTATTTTCAGATGAAAAGTGTAAAATATGTGTGATTTTCAAAGACTCGCTACCTGGATGGTCTTTCTTCTGAAGCCTAACTTTAAAACATCTTTCCTTTTTGTTTGTCCCCCACAGGGAGCAATTCAAATCTACCAAATAGACTAGCAAAATATTATGATAACCTTTTCCATCCTAATTTGTACTGGAGGCTGAGTGTGTACTAGGATCAACATTAATTACTGTATAACATTTCAGCAGGGTGGTTCATGGAAATGTCAGGGAGTTCACTAAAGGGGACTTGGGGTCTTGGAAACATCAGGGGGGAAATGGCTAAAGAACATGTGCTCCACAGGACAATGGGGATTTACAAACATGAAATTTAGGACTGAGGTGGAAATAAAACCCAGGACTGAGGTGCTAACACCAAGCAATTCCAATAAAAGGCTTATCAAGGTAGAGAAAAAGCACAATGCAGTACAATCCGGAGGTCTCTCCACCATCTTTCAACAATTTTAAAATTGGTAAAATTTAGGTTCCAGCAGTGAACACGGCAGCTTGTGAAAATTACTCTTTATAATAAGGGATCTAGTTTGTTAAAGTTAATCTTTGAGTTTGAATTAATGAATTTTTAATTCAGATTCTTTTTGCAGCTTGAATTCAGACTAATTACAGGTTTTAAATTGTCACTAGTCGGAGCTCAGCCAAGGCATAGTTCCTCTCTTCTCTGCTTGTACCCTGAGAATACATGAATCAATTTTTTTCTGGGTCATGACTTTGCCCCACCAGGAGCAGAGAAAACCCTTCAGTGAGAAGAAAATTCAATGGCAGGGATCCCAGTCAGTTAGACTTTTATAAGCAAAATGCAAGGAAGTAAATGACAGAGGACATTTCCCAGCTACTAGGAAAACAGGCTTAAAAATCACATATGTAATGGAAACAGTAATACATTTAGTAAATACTTTTCAGCACAGCAGTATCCACTTAAATCCTTATAATTTGGGATTACTGAGCATTTTAGGAAAGGGGCTGCTTTTTGCAAGCCATTTTTTTAAACAGCAGAGGTCACCTTAGTACAAACCTCTTCAGGGGGGAAAGCCGTTCTGTTCAGTGGTGATAAATTAAGTACTTTTAAACCATCAGCAAGTCTTCTCTTATTTCATTGAAACTGAAAAATTAAACACACATGGTTAGTTGGATTTTTTTTAAAAAGTCAGACAAATAACAATTTTAAAGTTAAATTACTTTATAAGTTTTTATCTTTAAAAAATTTTCTTTTAAAAAATGAATGAGAATAACATGAAATAATTAAATAGTCATAGCATCAATTATAGCGCCAATTTGCTTAATAATATTTCATTTTGTATTTACTATTTAAAAATATACAGTAAATCATTCTGGTTTAACCACTCTGGTATCTATAAAATATATCCATTAACGAAAAATAGCTAATAAATAGCTAAGTGTAAAAATTTCCAAAAAAGGGTAACATTTATTCAGTAAAGCTCCATTTAATAAAAAAGCATTAATTGGATAAATTGATAATCTCAATTTTTGTTTTGTTACTGTTCTAACTTTAAACTGTAATTCATCTAATTTTGCATTATAAGCTTGTATGGGCATTTGTCTTTCAGATATTTAAAGAGCAGAATGTATACAATGGAATGTTTGCTTTCAAGATTTTATGTAAAATGTTCTTTTAATTGTCTAAAGTTCATTAGAATGCACTTTTAATTAATAATTACAGCTGGTTACATTATATGATTTTTAAATATTTAATCCGTGTTTTCTAATAAACTCATTATCTATAAGGTGTAACCAGTTGTAAACAAATACTTTGAATATCCTTTTATTACATATGCTAACATATCATTTTCATATTATAATGAACAATAAGCATTTTGACAATGAGAATAAGATTTATTAGCATTCTTTCCCTTCCCTGTCCTCTCCTTCTCCCCCAACAGATGACAAAGTTGCTATAACTTTCACACTGAGACTGCTAAGGCAATTGCCATCTTTCAGGGAATGGGGAAAATTCAAAAAATTAAAAATACCCGGGGAATTCTTAAATGCTATTTTAGACTAATCGCTTTATTAGATTTCTTGCTTGAGTGACTTGTGCAGAAAACATTTTATCTATTTTGTTTTCCTCTGATTACCAAACTGTGTTAGACACAAAGTCTACTTGAAACTAGCTTACAGTTTAAAGACAGGTTTAATAACAGGTGAACACTGGAAAATATGCAAACAAAATGGCAGACATGAATGACTTCATTTAAGGCATAATTGCTTCTCATCAACCCAAGAAATCATGCAGAAACAGCCTCTGTTTTACCCAGCCAGGAAGAGACCAGAGAAATCACTCAGGCAGAGATACTAAAAAGAAGGTCCATTCTTGGTTCTCAGTCAGACAACCGCTCTACACATAATCCAAGCATCAAGACAATAGTCCTCAGAATCACAGATCATCATAACAGATAATTATACTAGTAAGACAATAAGGTTTTTTGGCCTCTGACTATATAGACTAATTGCTAGCTATGGAGCTCTGCCTGGAAGGCACACAGCGCAGCCTCTGCAACGTCTTCTTATTATGTGAGGACTGGTGTAATTTGGGTGGACAAGAGATTTAGTGTCTAGTGAATTCCATGTGGTAGCTCTTTATCTTTTGTGGTTCCCTGACCCCCAACACACATATAGCAGTATTCTAAATCGCTGCTGACATGTCTACCTGGAATAGATTTTAGAAGGAAACAATCCTGCTTAGTAGTACAAATAAGTTTTCAGTTGATTTTTTTAAAAAGGACAAAAAAAAAGAGAGAGAGAGAGAGAGAGTAAGAAAAAAGAAAAGAAAAGAAAATTCTGTTAAGTAGGCTAGAACATGTACTACCCAAATCAATTTCATTTTATTTACTTTTAGTGTTAATTAATTTGAAAAAAATTTCCAGTGAAAAAATAAAGAAGGTGGCTATCTTTCGAAACAAGGTGAGCTGAGGATCAAAATAAGCAAAACAAACAAACAACCCCACAAGAAAATCTGGCCACTTCACTATAGGGTTTGCCATTATTTGTACATTGCAAACTATTAAAATTAGAGTATTATGTTAGGTCTTACTTAAATGCATGTGGGTGTCAGCAGATTGGCTGGATAATAGAGGCAAACCCCAGTGTTTACAAGCAAACATTGCTTTCCAGTATGCATCTGGAAGGAAGAAAGGGCCACCTTGATTTTGGTTTTAATTTTTGCTCTTGTTAAATTCTAACAAGATATTTATTTATTTATTTATTTATTTATGACCAGGAAAGTGAAAGGTGTCTTCTGCTTCTAAGATATTTGCTGATGAGAGTGAGTTCCTGAAGAGATAGGAAGGGGTGCAGAGGATGTGTAACAATGACCCACTCTTCCCCGATCCGAAATAAATACGTCTCTCTTCAATTTGTGTAGCTCCCAATGCAGCCAATTAACTTAAAGTTGAGTTTTGACTCAAACTTCTGACCCGTCAAGCCACAGAGCCCTATTCTAGCTCTGCCGTAATTGAACCAAGTTAGGGTAAAAATAATCTCTGCTATTGTTTGTGTGTGGCTTCCTTTCCTTGCTTAAAAAAATATTGATGTTTTGAAGACATACTGAGGTCTTTAGGATTCCTAAAGCTTTCTTAATGATATTTGTATGTTTTCCCCTCCTTGGGAGGAAGAAAGAGCTGGGGCACAATCATTTTTATTGAATAAAGTTTGAAGTCCATGAAAGGCTTTCTTGCTCCCATGTGCAAGCCTTGACCATTACATCATGTGCCCTTAGGGGAGTGTTAGAAAAGAGAAAAGCAGGGGAAATCAGCGAAAATAAAGGAGTCTTCCTGACTTGAATGGAAAAAATGTGCTTGTTTTTTGTTAAACACCACAAATTCGCAGGAAGGCTGGCAAGTGAAATAGCAGTCTGAGCATATGCCACCTCGGAGGCACAAAGCCTTCACTTAAAGAAATACACATGAAGTATACACTGTGATCCCAACATTCATGCAAATAAAACCATAGTTTTCAAGCTGTGTAATCTATTTTGAAGTTAGTTTAAAAATTCTGCTAAGTAGGCTAGAACATGCACTACCCAAATCAATTTCATTTTATTTACTTTTAGTGTTAATTAATTTGAAAAAAATTTCCAGTGAAAAAATAAAGAAGGTGGCTATCTTTCGAAACAAGGTGAGCTGAGGATCAAAATAAGCAAAACAAACAAACAAACAAACAAACTAATAGGCCTTGAACGTAGAGAATTTTCTAAGAATTCAACGGCATTTGGCTAGCAGAGATGTTTGGTACCTAAGGTTATACATAAAATGTATATTCAGACATTGTATATAATGTTATAATAGAATGTCCCAGGAGTGTAATGAGGTGCACATGTCCAAAAAGGGATTCAATTAGGGGTTTTTATTTATTGGCTATTAAACACTCATTTCATTTTGACCCCCTGAAAGTGTCTATCTTTTATTGGGAATAAAGTGAATTCACTGTTTATTTGTGGTTTGATTTGCAGAAGAAAATGAAAACAAAACCAAGCCCAACAAGGCCAATCACTTTGCTATTGTGGTGGTATTTTAATGTAGTCTCTTATTCTGTGCGAATAATTTTTTTTTTAAATACACAGATCTAAAATATCGTAGCTAGAAAGTTGATACGGTTTCGATTTCAGATGATAAACACTACCAAACGGTGTCATATTAAAATGTAAAAACTATGCATGCATGCCACAGCCTCTGCCTGCGACGAGTGTGGTTGTAGGAATGTTTTTTTGACTTCTAAATCACACATTTGCTAAAATGAGCTCTGCTAGATATCAGTTTGCGCACAGGCACAATGTGTCTCAGTCAGATTCATAAAACAGATAGCTGAACTAGACTTTGACTTTTGACATCAACAATCTGACTTCAATATTTCTCCACAAAAAAGAGACTCCCGACTCCGTGCCGTTTCCACGTGATGGATAGCTTTTCAGCTGCTGACAGCACTGAGCATAAAAAATGTACTCATTAGCATTGGAGGCTGCCTAGCGCCATGTCTTCGGTTTTGCAGCCAGTGGCTTTGAAATGCCACCCAGAGACACCTGCAGCCCTGCCTTGTCTCTGCAGAACTGCAAAGCCACTGCGAAAAAATATTATTATAAAGTTGTCTGTACATCAGCATTTCTGTGCTAAACAACCTTTTCATTGCCGAGCCTCTAATTTTTCTTTGCCTGGAAACACTTGCAGGCACATATTTTAATTGAAGCTGCTCTGTTTGACTCCTCTGATCATCTGGGTTTTCATTGTCATTGCTTCACAATAATTTAATGTCATATATAATGGCATCAAATTGGGGGAAGCCCTAAACGCTGCCAATCCAAAGTGATCTCAATGTTCCCTCGTAAAAGCCTAGATAAGCTTGATTTGTTTGTGCCAACATTATTCATCACATTCTGTGTCTGACTGGGCCAGTGTTCTCCTGCTCTTGCATTTTCAAATCCTCTTTCCACATACACTGAAGCTTCTTAATCAGTGTGTTTGCTGTACTACGCTTAAGAAAATGGTCGAAAGTATGCATTTGTGACCTAAAAGAGTATTATGCTGATACTTACCATACTGCTATCTAAACATTTTACCATACTGTTCTTTAACTTGGTTTTGTTAAACAAATTTCATTTTGTTTGCCACTAGAAGAGGAGAGTTGGACCACATGTGCAATTCAACATTTGTTTTAGATTTTTCATTTAATAATATTACAGAGAGCTGACTACCGCTAATGAAAAGTTATTTGCGAGACTACTCAAAGCTGATCATATATGTCTTCTTGGGAGGAGAAGAGTTTTATTTTATAGCTAATTAAAAGTTTCTAAAGATGCCGTGGATTTTTTTTTAGTGCAAATTAAAATTAATTAGAGTTATTAAGGAGCCATGAAAAGAAGGAATTGAGAAATAGTGAGAAATATTATTTAAACCCTAATGGAATTCAGTGAAACCCACAGGTCTATTACAGGCCCCTGATTTGCCAGGATCACTGCAGGGAATCTAACATTAATAAGCACACTGGTAATTAAATCATTTGTTACTTTGTCTGTAATGTTGTAATGTTTCACTGATACTCTGTCAGAGCTCTTTGTGCAGATCAGAGCTAATCAAAGGTAATCAATTTTCAGCATTTGAGAAATCTGTAAATGATTATACATTCATCAGATCATTTAGTGGAGTGCAAGGAAAGTGCAATGCAATTAATCTTCCTGCATGAGGAGGAATTACCACCACAGAATTCAACAGTTATAATTAATTTCATTGTCTTGCTGTGAATTTTGATTGCTTTTCTTTGGACTGTATAGTACAAATGATGATTCATTGCAAAGTATTTGCAAAGCAAACACACCAGTGTGCTATGCAAATTAAAGTAGCTGTATAACAGATAGGTTTCAAACTTCCTATTTACTTAGGATTGTTGAGTACTAATTTGCCAAATAATAATTGCTTGTTAACTTTATACACTCTTCCCTGGAATATCAAGATTGGTAACCAACATAAATAGAAAGCACGTGCTATTTTGTGCCTTATGGTATGCATGTGACATACTAGGTAGCACTTAAACTTGTTCACTTTACCAAATAACTTCATTTAACATTAAAAATGATTATTTACCTCTGAAATAATTTACTTGTTTTACTTACACAAAATAGATAGTAGCAACAGATAATGCATAGAAATATTCTTATGTGTGTTGCTTTTTCCATTATTATAACTACACAACTTCAAGAGATTCACTTAAAACATTTGATTCTTAGAATCTATTTGTATCTAGAATGTTGCTTGTTTAAAAAAATAAGTAATTTTTGGTATACAGGAGGGTATTGCCAGAACACATTTCCATAATTTACAGACTTCCTATGTAATTCTTTTTCAGTTTCCCAATGTTCTGTTCATTTAAAAATATGCTTATGGAAACAAAAACCCAATTTTATCACACATTTTATAATAAAGTGGAATGATTTTTAAAAATTGAATTAAGGTTAATGACAAACTGAAACATTGTGCATAACTTTAATGTTAACCGCCAAATGACTCCAATTCTCATAGCAGTTAAAATGCAGAACACACTTTTTCTTTTCTTTAAATTACTTTGTGAGATCCAAGTCTAAGGTTTTATCTCAAATTAAACTCAGTAAGTCTTGAAATCAGCTTTTCAATTTACAAAGATCCACAAACATGAAATCATATTTAAATATTTCTTAATCATGAAGTTGAGCTGTGTCATGAATCCCAATTGAAAAGCATGTAAGATGTTACTTTTCCCTCAAATACATTCTATATGTGGTGTTACTGAGGCCTTGGTTGCATGTACATTAAGAAATAAGTCACTTTTCCTGCATGTTAATTTTTTAACCAGTGAGTACTTTTAAATTGGTTCAGACCATTACTTGCTAAAACCAGAAGGATTAATAGAAGACTTTTCTATGCTGAAAAGAAAAAGAACAAAAACAGAAAACCTTGAATGGGTTAACTGACTAAATTAACACATTCCAAATAATGTGCAATTAAAATGTCATGGTATCTTCTCTTAAAATTAATGGTAAGGTAAATAATACTAGGAAAGAGACCAAAATAACACAAACAGAAGAGCTAGCTGTTTTTGTTTTTTTCTGAGAGAAATTATTAAATTTTTCAGATATCCAAAGAAATAGTCAAATAACCTATGAGGTCCCCCAAACACTATTTTGTTGACAAAATCAATAAAACAAGTATGGCAAATTATTTGATAGTATAAAATCTCTCACATACTTTAAAATATTTGTCTAATGTAAAGATGCAATGAATACTTATTGAAGATTTTTTAATTAAAAGATAACTAGTATATAGTGTCAAAATATTCCTTGTTCTTAACCTTAAATGTACCTATTCTGTGTTTTTTTAAAAATAGAAACCGTTTCTTTTAAAATTTTTCAAGTTGCCCCATCTTATCTTTCCTAGTGCCTTCTCTTTAATGATTTTTCTATTGTTGCTGGGTTCATAGCATTTCCATTTAACAATCCTCTCCAGTTTTCACCTGGGACATACCATTGCAGTTGATTCAAGCAATATTATGTGCTAAATGTGGGTGAGCTCATTTAAAATTATTTGAACTGCTAAGCTTAAAATTTTACTTCAGAAAAATTAATCTTTTTAATTGATGCCTTTCATAATAATTTAAGTTTGAATCTGTTCATATTAGTCCATTTGATCATTTTTGACTACATTTACTGATCAAATAATTTGAATTAAAGATAGTTTCTCTGAGTTAATAGAGAAAACAGAGACGAAAATATATAAATACAACATAAACCAAAGATGGAATAAAAGTTAAACATATAATACAGCAGGTTTTATATGAGGATCATGGGCTTTGGAGTGAAAAAGACTTGGTTTAAGTTCTAGGTCAACTTCTTCAAAGTGATATGATTTTGGGAAGCTTTCCTTATTGTATGCTTTATAAGTCTCACCTATAAATAGGAATTCTAGTCTATTTTTTAGGTACTTGTTTTATTGCAAATGTACATGAACACAACTGGCAGGTAGTAGGCACTCAAAGCATGAAGGCTGTTATTATGGCCCTCAAAAGGATGAAAAGGTGCTGGTGAAAATAGTGGAAAAAAGAGTCCTAACATTTGGGTTTTATATATGAATGTAAATCAGTTTTTCCATCATATTGGCCTGTTAGTTACAAAAATCAGCCAAATAAAAATAGAGAATATATTGATTAAAGAATTTAAAACACATGGTTTGGGGTAGGGATATAGATGTTATGGATTTCCATTCACTGGTTCCAAAAAGGTTTTCTTTTCCTCCCATTAATGCTTTAAACTATTACAAGGTTCTATTTCTGAACGTGCAACAACTGAGGTGTCTTGCATGTCTATCTTTGTAAGGTTTCTATAGGTTTCTTTCTATAAAAATTTCTTCATTTGCATTGGGAAAGACAAGTTTGAAATTATAGAAATATTTCTATAATTTATATTTACTTTTCAGTATTATTTCTTATTATAACAATTCAGAATATTATTTATTCAATTTATCATTACTTTATCATTAAGCAATGATTTATAGATAGAATTATAATATCAAAGACATTGAAAAAATTTTGGCTTCATCAGATGTCAACTTGAAAATTCAGTCAAGGGTCAATATTTGTTGTCAATATACAAGCTAATAGTTTCTAAAGTAAAAATGTTTCTGTAAAGCTTAACTTTCATTGTATAGTTTCTCCATAATTCTTGGTTTGCTGTTTTCTAACCCTCTTGTAAAATTTTCAAGTTTGAATGTAAGTGAAAAATCTTTATAAGTGAAAAATAAAGTCACAGATAGTTTCATAAGACTGGAAAAAATCTAAGTTTTATTTCTATGAAAATAATTAAAAATTCAAAAAGATCCCTTATCTGTCATTTAATTAAAAATTTGATGAGACTTGATGCTTCCCCCAGGGCAAAATTCAGGGAAACTTTTTATAAGTCAGAAATTATCTTTATTAACAAAACATATTTGATGTATATTTGCTTCCGCTGGTATTTTCCATGATCCAGCTGCTAAGTAACAATTGCTTTTTCCTAATTTTTTAATTCAGAAAGTCTAATTTTATCTTCTTTGATATTCAGGTGGCTTTGAGGAATCCCTAACTATAATCATTAATAAAATAATAAATGAGCAGTACATATTTTTGATAGCTTTTGCAAGTGTTGTGTTGTTCTTTTAAAGCACTAGTTTTTTTAAAAAAATGTTTGATATAATATGGAGAGCAAGATAAAGAATCTAGCTGACTTAAAAGAGATGAAAAAAAAGAAAAGAGAAAAAACAACGTGATAGTTCTCTTGCAATATCATAATTTATGTGAAACATGAAAAAAAACAAACAGGCATACATAACACCTTTTCTGTCTGGCTTCATCTGTATTCATTTGTTGTCAAAACAGGTTTCCATATTTAACTTCTTTTTTTGATTATGCCTTTTCCTTTATTTCATGGAATGATATGTTATTATCTGTGAAGTGTAGATTTCTGCCAAGTTCTATGCACTTCAGTGTTAAGAGTATGGCCCACAACTCTGGGAATCTTTGTTGAAGCTGTAGAAATAAAATGAATAGTATAAAAGCTTGATGGCATCTGTGGATAGGAAACTCATTAAAGGCCCCAGCCCTCTGTTTTATTTCTAACCACATTTTCCCTGTGGGATTTCAAAGTCTTGCAGGATGAAATCAGCAGGGCTCATTACTTACAAAACAATGTTTAGAATCCTTTCGTGGTGCTGGAATGCTTCTGCCAGTCAGGTAAAGAACCTAGGCCTTTATCCTTTTGGGGACAATGCCAGCCAGCTCACAAACTGCTTGGAAAAGTCATGCCTTTGAATGCAACTGCAGGTGTTGCTCCCCAAAGACTGTTGGTTGGTACCCTCCTAGGCAATGTACAATGGGATAATAGAAAATTCACTTTGGAATTCAAACAAAGTCTTAGAGAAATGGAAATAATAGGGACACAATTTTGAGACTTCCTTAGTTTTTCCCACGAACTATGAACCATGACTAATACCCCTGGGGCAAAAAGCATCTCTTTCCCTTTAAGGGATGTATACAATTCAGTGTTTCAGATAAATAAGTTTCATGACCTCACCAATTTTGTGGCTTCTATTCATTTACTAGAAAATAAATCCAAACAAGAGGAGAGAGCCATGTTATGGGTAGAACTTTAAAGACACAGCCTAATACAAGATTAATGCATTTGGATATAACATATAACAAATTGTTTTCTTTTTTTTCATTTCAAAGAAATCATTGCTTAAACTTGGTTCCTGAATCAAATTAGTATAGTTCTGACTGAATTGTCTGTCTCTCTTTGGCAATGTGGCTAGTGGCATTTTGGAAATATTCTCAGAACTTTAAAATTCCTGCAAGAATAATAAGGATCTTGCCATTGTGGAATCAAAGAGATTCAATCACTTAAAGTAGTACTGTAGGCTTGTCAAGTGGAATTGCTTTTACAGATTTGCTGAATAACTCATCCATAATGGCCGAAAATTTCAGCCATTTTGTTAAAACACCCAAGGCAGAGAGATTAGTGTGCGCCGGGGAATCACATATGCATAATCACAAGGAAGTTGTATTAACCACGTCTGCACCGCCAAGTGCCATTTAAACATCCCCAGCTCCAGTCATTACATTATGGAAAACAATGTGAGCTACCTAAAAAATGAAGTGTGGCTTGCCCTTCGCTGGCTGATGAGACTTCAATAGCATTTAAACTTGATAAGATATATTTCTAAACAAAGTTGCTATCTTTACAGATGAGAAGGTCATGCAGAATTTGACTGGAGGGATTTTAAAAGCAATTAAATGTGGCAACTATAAAAAAGTTAAACGGTGAGAAAGTGCTAACCTAGTTGTTGAAGAATTAATATCAATTAGATTCCTATCAATAATAATGGGATGAGCTGACAACAAACATCTGGGTTGCTAAAATGAGAAACCATTAAGTTCTTCCCTTTTAAAAACATTTCTTGACAATGGAGATGTGTATGTTATTTATCAATGGATAAGTTTTACTTTTATATTTCATCTTAATTATGGAAAAAAAATCAGGAAATAAATTGCCATTTTAAAGATGTCCCTCAAGCCTCTTGGGCTAAGCAAAAGCTATTGTGAAAGTAGCTTCTGGGGTGGGGGTGGGCAAAATAGTTTTCAATGTCAAATTCATTTCTCATTTTCTTTGAAATTGTCACAAATACTATTCTTGATTTTGTATAGTCAAAGGCTTAAAAAGATTTCACTGAGCCCTAGCAAGTGTTTCTCAGTGGTTAGAGCCAACACACCAAAGAGTCACAGGTTCCATTCCTAGTCAAGGGCAGGTAACTGGTTGCAGATTCAATCCCTGGCCACAGTCAGGGTGCTTGCAGGAGGCAACCAATCCATGTGTCTCTCTCACATTGATGTTTCTCTCTCTCCCTCTCCCTCCCTTCTTCTACTCTCTCTAAAAGTTAATTGGGGGTGGGGGGTGGAATCCCAATTTAATGGAGAATAAATATTTTTCTCCACCTACACTGTGAATTTGGGGGACTATATTTAACTTGAGATGTATATGACATTCAATAGAATAAAAACATGTATATAAAATCAATCCTTAACCCTGGCTGGTTTTGCTTATGGATAGTGTTGGCTTGCGGACTGAAGGGTCCCAGGTTCGATTCTGGTCAAGGCCACATGTCCGGGTTGCGGGCTCGGTACCCAGTGGGGGGCGTGCAAGATGCAGCCGATCAATGATTCTCTCTCATCATTGATGTTTCTATCTCCCTCTCCATCTTCTTTCCTATATGAAATCAATAAAAATATATTTTTTTAAAATAAAACCGATCCTTAGTTTGAATTTAAATTCATCTGCTTGTTAAACAATAAAAAGGAAAAATATTCCCCAGAGAAGATGTTTAAATACCAGTATTAAACAATGATGTCACCTTGCGATTTGAATGAGATATTAATGGAAAGAAGAACAGATGAGTATCAGAATATATTATGAACAGAGTAAATGCAACAGAAGGGTATTTTCTATCAAAAGAAAGGTGGTAAGAAATTTAGTTATATATGCTTCATACATACTGGTAGTCTAGTAAAATTAATGCGTTTGGAATAGAATATACAAAAGTCATTTAACTTTTCTGTTCCAAGAATGTCAAGGCTCTATACACAGGCAGATTAAAAAATAGATTCAGAAGGATGATAACTCTATCAACAGTATCTTTTGGTTTTCATTGTTTGCAGAGCAGATGCCAGAGGTCATGCAATCGGACAGCTGCACCATCAGGAATCCAAACTTTAATTGTGAGATTCTTCCTACAACACTCCTAATTCTCCAGGCAAAGTTGCCTGATAGAAATTATTAGAAAATTTCTCCTGTACATAAAATTATTTAGGAAAAAAACAACTAATAAATCCATTTTATGAGTCATTCAATAGTAAAAGCAGTATTCTTCTGTCATGTTATACATATGCCAGCAATTCCTGTCTCTTTTTCAAATTCATGAGTTCTTCTCTACTAAGCTTTCCTGTTCTTAGGGTTTTAGAGGAGGCCAAATAAATAACTTCCCTTCCTCTCCCAAGTTTAGAATCAATTAAAAGAGAGGTATTCAAGTCAGTTGGATAGAGCTCAAAAGGTCAGTTTTATTACTGGTAAATGGTGGAAAAGAGGGTTTGACTGGCAGGTAAGTTACTTTAAAAAATGACTTCATCAGTAACCCTTGCTCAGGCGATGTCACATACCTACAAGGGCTGGAGTCTTTTTACTGGCAGGAGTGTCGACCTAGACAACTGTCTCCACAGCCAGACAGGGGCAGACCTAAAGGAGAAAAATGCTGAGCCTCCTCCTGAATGCACCTTCAGAGAGATTGCTCCCCCTCTCCTGGGACCTGAGAGTAGAGGCTGCATGTCCCCCGGACCTTTCTCCTCCTAGGAAAGAGAGGGGCCATTTTCTCTCCTCTAGGAAACAAGAGGCATGGGTGGGGAACAGCTGTCGGAAGAATCTTTTAGTTCTGCTACTGAAGAGAAAAGTCTCATGTGTTCTGTGTACTTATTTACTTCCTTGACTTACCTCAACTTATTTCTCTTGTGCCTGCTCTCTTCCTTTCCATATGTGTATTTCTTTTCTTATTTTTTTTATTGTTGACACTATTACAGATGTCCCCCACTCCCCCCCTCTTCTCCCCCTCCACCCAGTTCCTCCAACATTATTGTCCCTGTCCATGGGCTATGCATATATGCACATAGGTTCTTTGGTTAATCTCTTACAATCCCCCCACACCTATCCCCTCTGAGATCGGTCAGTCTGTTCCATATATCCATACCTCTAGTTCTATTTTGTTCCTCAGTTTATTTTGTTCATTAGATTCCACATATAAGTGAAATCACATGATACTTGTCTTTCTCTGAATGGCTTATTTTGCTTAGCTAAATAATCTTCAGGTCCCTCCATGCTGTCACAAAAGATAAGAGTTTCTTATTTTTTATGTCTAAGTAGTATTCCACTGTGTAAATGTACCACAGCTTTTTTATACACCCATCTACTATTGGGCACTTGGGCTTTAAACTCGCCTAAATTACTTTATCATGCAGATACCTGGAGACTAGAGAGGAAGATTTTATTAAATTTTTATGTATATATCTGCATAAAGCTTCCTATACCTCAGCTCATGGTACAACTTTCTATTTGAGAATGAGCTTCCCAGATATTGTAGCTAAAAGAGGTTTAATAATAATGATCAAACCAATGAATTTCATTTTAAAGCAGCTGAATAGGTAGGTCCTCATTCTAATATCTTGATAAATCATAATATGCCTCTCCCTTATTCTCATACTTTTGCAGGCTCTTCCCAGTTTCTATTCTTACTGGTGCGTGAGTGACCCTTGTGTACCAGTAAAATGAATTAGTTGATTTAGGAAAGTAATCTTATTTGGGAAGGATGTGAATCCCTACTACTTAATAATATTTTTTTTTCATTAGATAAAACCAGTGCATACCATTTAAACAGGCACCGAATAAAACTGTTTCAACCATGAGGGAACCTGTTACTATGACTCAATGTGTGGCTGGCAGCATCAGAACCACCAGGAGCTGTTGGAAATCCCGAGTCCTGGATGCCAATCCAGAAGTCCCGAGCGGATCCCCCCAATACAGGCTTCTCCAGGCCATGATAACTTTTTAGAGCAACTGGTTTAGGAAATTATTACCTTCTCCCAAGTGGTCAGCTGGTTGAGGAGACTCAGCCCTTGCTTCTTTGAGGCTCTTTTGCTCAAAATATTTTTAGAGTTAAAGAGTGGCGGAGTGGTGGGGCCTCATTGTCCTAGTCTCATAGCTTCCAGGAGTTTTTTTAGTCTGGTAGCTGGGACTGTGTGTGAGTGGTCAGACCTTGCACAAAAGGTCCATGACCCTAAGCAGCACTTGGTCATTATTCAAACAATATGGACTGTGGCCTCCCACCTGGGTTTGAGTCCCAGCTTTGCCCCTTACCTGGACTGTGAGCTTAGCATGTTACTTGGCTTCTCCTTAGCCTTACAGTATTATATATGAAAGTAGGAAAATGATAATGACCTTTAGATTTATTGTGAAGATTACATTAAGGACTATAAGGTAAGTACATGACATACTGTAGAGAAATAACACATTTTAGTTCTTTCCCCCTACATTTTCTACAAGTGAAAGATAACCTTACTCGTTTAACAGCCTCGGCTTTCACATCTTATTCTACCCCAGTCAATATGAGAGGTGTGCAGAGAGGTTTGCTCCTCCCTATGAGGCCATTGCCCTTTGTGGCCAAGCAATATTCGACAGGTTCTATTCTGCTGCTACAGCACAAATCTCTCTTGTGTACTGATCATTTACTATTTTCAACAACCCTACTACTAATCCCATTATCACAGGTGATAAAGAGGCCCAATGAAGTTAGGTAAGCTACCCAAGGCCATCCAGCTTCTAAGAGTTCAAAGTGAAATTCAAAACCTTGTTCTAGAGCCCACATCATTAACAACGATGTTAGACACATAATTGGAAAGATTCAGTCACTTTCTTTTATGTGGTTTCTGTTATGATCAAGGATGTGTATTTTCAGGTTAAGAATAAAGTCTACAACCTCTGAGGAGACACAGAAGCACTTGTAGGAGAAGCCAAGCTTAGATCTTGACCTCAGTTTTCTACGTAAGAGTTACAACCTTCCATCTGTAACAATTTTTTTCTTTTTTTAATTCTGAAAAAATATATTTTTATTGATTTCCAAGAGAAAGGGAGAGAGAGAGAAATAGAAACATCAATGATGAGAATCATTGATCTGCTGCCTCTTGCACGCCCCTTACTGGGATTGAGCTCACAACCCAGGCACGTGCACTTGACTGGAATCGAACCAAGGACTCTTCAGTCTACAGACTGATTGCTCTATCCACTGAGCCAAACCGACTAGGGCTGTAACAATTTCTTTACACCACAAAGTTAAGTCACTTCATCTTCCCTATCCTCTTGGGAAATAAACAATCCTGGTTTTTCACAGACTAGTTTTAAGAACTCTGGCTAAACAGTCAATGACTGTGAAGAAGATGGGCCAAGTGCCTCTCTGAATGCTCTTTATGGCAGCCAATGCCCATTTACCCCTACCTGGAGAACAAAAATTAATGTGAACAAGTTACTTTTTTAGCCTCTTTAAGACTGTTATAGACATAACATTTATGATTTGTAATATACTTTCAATGTCTTTAAAGTTTCAAAAACTCAAGGAGATATTAATTTTATTTTGAAGGATACCTAAAAACTCTAAATGCTTTTATTATTTTGTCATTCATTCATTCATTCAAGAAATGTATATTGTGCATCTTACCAGGAACTGAGCCTCAGCATAAGCACTGAGAACACAGCACTCAGACAAACAAGACGCCCCTCACATGCTCCTATGCTCCAGTCAGAGGAGACAAAACTCATGCTCTGCAGGTACAGCCTTTGACATCCCATTTATCAATCTTGACCACTTTTAGCTAATGATGAGAGACAAAAGATATGGAACATTTAATTTACTGAAATGCATCCTTTTTTAAACTACATGAATAAAAATAATTAGTTTTTACTTGATGAAAACAAACCCATTTGAGTAGGCACATGTCTTAGAGAGGAGTTAGAAGTGGCTAGGCATTTAGGGAGGGCACTGCGGGGAGAGGAATGTAAAGGGAAAATGCAGCTGAACCCTGCAGGCAGGAGCAGGAACCAGTTGGTCAGCCACGCCCTGTCCCATGTAAAATCACAAGAAGAAAGGGTGCTGGTCATGGGCTGGACACTCAGGGCTTAGAAAATGAGTGGTAACCCTGAAGTTTAAAATATATGGATGTTGCTAGGGTCAAATTTTTCAGCACAATGAATGGGAAGTTAGCAGGGCACATATTAACCCGCAGGCAAAGAAGCTGAGCAACAACCTGCTTGGGTCCCCTCCCTGCCTCAGGGAGCTTTTCTGTAATAAAACTTTGCTTTGGCTCATCTTTTTGTCTCTGAACTCCTTCTTCCATTTCATGAGACAACAAAGTCAGCCCTAACAGAAAACTGGCATCATAATCAGTCTATCTCAGAAAATCTTAAATGATAGTAATAATTTTTAAATGAACAATGCTATTTGCAACTGAATGTAGGGCAAATCAATTAATACCCAAATATATGAACTTGAATATCTAGAAACATATCTTATTAATGTCCAGAAAATATAGTATGCAACATGAAAACATCTATCTAGCAATCTATTTATTTATCTATCTACAGATATAATATCTCATAAGTTTATTATTTTTTTATAAAACTGAATTTTTTGTCAGGTGCTATTACTTAATTGATCAAACTAATTCTTTAATCACTAATGCTTCAATAACAACTTTTGAAGAAAAATGTGCCTTGACATTGTCCGGTTTAGGAAAGGCAGTATTGCATATTGCCTGAAGAATGGGCTCATAGTTTTACTTCTCATCCAAAACCCTTACATTTTCTATTTTAAACATTTCTATTTCTCCATTCCTGACATTTGAATTCATCATTCATGTCTGTGACATGTTTTCATATTATCATTTAATACCGATGTCAGTACCAAACAGTAATAAGGGTGCAAACATCTGTTGTTTACTCTGAAATGATTAGTTTCCATATATAATAATAAAAATTAACCCTATTGCAGTAATGTTTTTAAAAAACCTGCAAGCATTTTGGACTCTGGTGATACCTTTAAAGGGACAATGAGCCCTAGCTGGTTTGGCTCAGTGGATAGAGCATCGGCCTGTGGACTGAAGGGTTCTGGGCTGGATTATGGTCAGGGGCACGTACCTCGGTTGCAGGATCCCCCCAGCCTGGGCCCTGGTTGGGGCGTGTGCAGGAGGCCACCAACTGATCGATGTTTCTCTCACATAGATATTTCTCTCTGTCTTTCCCTCTCTCTTCTACTCTTTTTAAAAATCAATTAAAATTTTTTTAAAGGACAATGAAAAACCTGGCATATAAAGTTTGCCTGCTATTTGCTTAATCCCAGTAAAATATGGGATGTGTGGGAATAAAGTCTATTCCAGATAATGTTTACATTAAGGAGGATCTATTAAATATATGCAAAGATCTGCTGGTGTTTCACTTCACGGAGACTCAAACAATGCAGCCAAAGTGATCAAATTGAGAAGGCTAAAAAGGGCTAACTCCAATGTAACCCTGATATTGGGGGGCTAGCAATCTGAATCCATTCCAGCCAGCCCAGTGTACATTCTTGATAACCTATAATTAAGTCACTATCTCTTTCCCAGAAACTGGTCTTGCAGAACTCGTTACAGAAGCCATAGAACTGTGAACAGTGCACTGCCCTGGAGGGAGGGTTATTAACGCTGGCGCCAGGCCAGACCATCAGATATGGCCTGGAGACCCCCAACACCTGGGGGCCTTCTTGCAAAGCCCATGAAAAGGACCGGAAGCATAATCCATATTGGCGGAACAAAGACCCCAGAAAGATATAAAAGAGAAGCCCACTGCATGTTACTGTACTCAGATTTGGAAAGTTACTCCGAGTCCATCAGTGTAAATAAACAGTGTCACCCCTTTTCTCTAAAGCAGTGGTTCCCAATGCTGTGACCCTTTAATACAGTTCCTCATGTTGTGGTGACCCCCAATTTCATTGTTACAAATTGAACATAATTAAAGCATAGTGATTAATCACAAAAACAATATGTAATTATATATGTGTTGTCCGATGGTCTTAGGCGACCCCTGTGAAAGGTCGTTCGACCCCCAAAGGGGTCGCAACCCACAGGTTGAGAACCGCTGCTCTAAAGCATCACTTGGTTTTCCTCTGGTCTTCTGCAACAAAATCACCTACACTTCTGGTGAAGAATGCCTATTTTTTTTTACTGTCCCTTTCCAAGTTGGCTGGTTGTTTTGTTGGTGACATTTAAGGACAAGACACAGTTGGTTGATAATGCTGCTGACTTTAAGCTGAAATGGAAACATCTGGAGGAATCACGTTTCTTTTTCTGGCTAACCTTTATTTCTCCTTTGAAATTCTCCTCAGGCAGCGTTTTCTATAGCAAGCCTTCTCTAATCCCCTAGTTTAGGATAAATGATCTTCTTTGAAACTCACAGTACTGAGTGGATACCCCAAACTCAGAAGTCATCATAAGATTCTATTCGAATAATCTCATATCTGAATATCTTCCCTATTGTATTGTAAGCAGAGACCCAACCTTATTCATCTTTGTATCATTGATACCAAATACAGTAATATATTGCCTGATCATGGCTAAGGGGACAAAATTTGTCTTGATCACAGAGAGAGGAAGGGAGAGGGAGGGAGAGATAGAGACATCAATTATGAGAGAGAATCACTGATCGGCTGCCTCCTACACTCTCTCTACTGGGGATTGATCCCAAAACCCAGGCATGTGCCATGACCAGGAATTGAACCATGACTTCTGGTTCATGGGTTGACACTCAACAACTGAGCAACACTGGCTGGGCCACATAGCTGAATTTTAACTTGTATTAACTAAGTGTAAGGTTAGTTTAATGAGCTGATTTAACTTGAAATTGTGGAAGATCTAATGTGGGAACCAACTATTGAAAGATGAAAAGGTAATTGATTGCCTTAAGAACAAGAGAACAAGCCCCAATTTGCACCTTTGCTTGGTTTGTTTCCATTCCCTGTCCTGCTTCCCCACTCTCTCATTATTCTCCCTGGGAAACACTTCTTCAATAAGTCACTTGCACACTAATTCTCATCTTAGAGTCTCTTTGTAAGGGAATATTTAAAAAAATCAGCTATGTAGAGGTTTAAATTTTCTGCTTTGATCCTCTCTCATATCCTTCCCAATGTCAGTTCTAAGTTCTAGGTGCCTCATGAAACTTCCGCCAGCATGAGAGAGGGAAGGACTACTTCCTGCTCTGGCTCTGAGTTGGTTCTGCACTGGAATTTCCCCAGGGGTGATTTAGGGAGCTTGTCCCTTGGCACAAATGGCATCTAGTCTTTCTCCAATGATGACTAATCTGTGGTTTTATTGAAACCCTACGTAGATCTTTGCCCTCAGGTTTCTGGTTGGAACAGAAACCAACCCTGTGTCCCCTCATGCTGGCCATATGACCCCTACCTCTCTCTCTCAGCTAAACTGCACATCCCACCAGGCACAAAGGAACTTTGGATTTCCTCCCACACCCATCAGGGGACACAAACAACTGCAGAAAACATAGGAAGTCAAAAGTTGTTGAGTTTCTTGGGTTGTGTGGTACAATTTAAAAATGTGTTATAAAGACTTTGAGAGTCCTCTTTCCCAAAGCAGATGTTGAGGGTGAGGAGAACACCCTGCAAAAGTCACAGCTAAACTTGGAATCTCTCCTTCTTAATTCAAATTTTTTATTTTAATAACAAAAATTAAGCCCCAAATCTTGTTTTATTTATTTATTTATTTTTTTATTTATTTTTTTAAATATATTTTATTGATTTTTTACAGAGAGGAAGGGTTAGGGATAGAGAGAAACATAGATGAGAAAGAAACATCGATCAGCTGCCTTTTGCACTCCCCACTGGGTATGTGCCCGCAACCAAGGTACATGCCCTTGACTGGAATCGAACCTGGGACCCTTGAGTCTGCAGGCCGACGCTCTATCCACTAAGCCAGACCAGTTAGGGCCAAATCTTGTTTTAAATGAATGAAAATATTAAGTAATGAATATAAGAAATGACAGTAGGCCTGTTATTTCCTTGCTATTGTTCCCACTTCTCCAAAAGAGTGGCAAGACTACCAGGCAGGTATAGGTGCTATTTCATGCTATGGTCCTGACCTATGAGGGCACAGCTAAAGATCTCGGCCTTGAGTTGGGTCCTGGCTTTGCATTTATGTTCTGTCTTTAATCAGTCATTTCCTGTTTGTGTGAGTTAACAGTTCCTTTAGTGGATTTTTTTTTTTCCCTCTGAGTCATCTTACTTGATAATGTCAGCCATGGGCTCACTGGCACATGTTGTATTGTCAATCTGTGATTCTCACTTTGGGCCATTTCTGTTGCTTGTGTCTCTTCTATTTGCAATTTCCCTTTGGTCGCCATCCCCTATTTTGGGAGAACTCAATCCACGTGCAGAGAAATATTATAGGTTAATCTCAGCAGGATGTGTGAGAAAGAGACCTTGGAAACAGGATGGAACTTGGAGTGTCATAATTCTATTTGCAGAGACTTGATCCTTGCTTACACGGACTGATCACAGTTGCTGAAAAAAAAGTAACTCTGTGATATTTTCATGGATTCAGCCATATGGCACCGCCCTACCTGAACCATCATTCTGTTTTTTCTTACAGACACTGAGGAATGCAATATGGACATCCCTCTGACTACACAGTATACAAACTCTTTACCTAATGTTGCAGATGGGTTTCATATATCCAAGGGGCTGTTTATTAATGTGGATATTTTTTCTCTCACTTATTTACATATTGCTCAGAAGCCTGCCTACAACATGTAAATGATTTGCCTGCACCTCTTTTATTAGAAGTAAAGCACATTCCTACACAACAGGGCACATAATTTCACAGAGAGAGAAGTCATTTCAGGGTGTCCACTTCCATGTTTTGTGGGGCAGTGCCAGAAAAGCACTCTCTACATATTTCACTTTCTACAATTTGCTTGGAGTTTTGAGTAAATATAAAGAGGTTCTTAATTGCTTGGAAATGGTGGGGAGTGGTAGAGAAGCAGGACCCCAGGGAGGTTGGTAGAAGGAATGCAGGTTGGTTAGAATAAGATGAACTAAAGAAATATTCCTGGCTTTACTACTTATCACCAGTGCAGCCTGGGAAAATATTTAACCTGCATTCAACTGATGCCTCATCTATAAAACAGGAAAAATAGAATATGTCATGTAAAGTTGTAAGGATTGATCACTATGGATACATGATTCAAAATGGTGATGGAAATCGCATTATGAAAATAGTGTTAAAATTATTTAGGAATTATTTTCTATGTTTTCTCAGGACAAGAGTATTGATGCTTCTAAAAAGTAAAGATAATTACCTTCAATTATTTGTCTTTACCCCATATGAGTTCTTGAAGGTGTATTCCCAGTCCATGAGGAGGTGCCTGGCAAGTAGTTGATGCTCAATCTGTGTTTGTTTAGCTGTAAAATTGATTCATTCATATGAAAAACACTTAATGCCCCTGAAAAGATATTCATTTTAGGGAGATAAAATCAAAATTTTATAGCTAATCATTAGATGCTTTTCTGGCAGGAAAAGAAATCAAATATGAAAAGAGATGTAGATTTACTTTTTATTCTTTCTTGCCTCTGGCTCTTTCGGTTTATAAGTGGAAACCTGACACTTGGAGAACAAAAGAATAAAAACATGACTCAGTGAATATCTTTATTTGTATACACTCCCTTCCTTTAATAGAATGCTAGCCTGCCTGAGAGCAAAGATTTTGTCTGTTTTATTTTCTGTTAAAAAGCTACCCAGTGCCTAAAACTGTCTTGAACATAGTTGTTGCTCAATAGTTATTGATCAGATTTCTCTTTGTATCTAATATCTGGAAAGAAGTTTATAATAATATATTTTTCTTCCTCTTTAACTCTAGAGTTAAGAAGCCCACAGTCCTTAACATTCAGGATGTTTTTAAAATCTAGTACTCATATTAATTTTAATAAAACATTTATTCTTGTATTATTAATTTCTGCTTCTATCTTTGTTTACCTAGTTATCCAAATGGTTTATCCTGTATACCTAACTTTGTTTCAATCAAAGTTCTTAATTTTGCTATCCATAGCTACCAAATTAGTGTGCCTTTTCTTTGTTTTGTCTATTTAGACTCAGTCATGGTATTCCTGTTAGGAGCAGACCTTAACTAGCACTGCAAGCTTTGTGGGGAAAAATGTATATTATTTCCTTAGGACTTATTTTCCTGTTTCTATCAGATCAAACTTCCAGATGGATGGCAGATGATAGATCACCATCTTCCTGCCATCTTATGGCACATGGAAGCACTTGGTTTGCAAGCTGGAGCACAAGTATTTGACCATGTAACTGTCAACAGCATAACTGGATACACACCTTATGCCTGGATCCTCTAATTGGCACATTTTTATTTTCTGACACATTCAGAAAGTCTACAGTCTGAGCCTTTCAATTCATGTTCATGTAGATGGCAATGAAGTTTTAAAATATACCAAACTCCACAAGCTATTAGGGAAATGCAAATCAAAACTACAATGAGATACAACCTCACATCTGATAGAACGGCTATTTTCAACTGGACAGATTATAACAAGTGTTGGAGAAGTTGTGGAGAAAAAGGAACCCTCATTCACTGCTGGTGGGAATGTAAACTGGTACATCCAGTATGGAAAACAGTATGGTGATTCCTCAAAAAATTAATATTAGACTTACCATACAATCCAGCAACCCCTCTCCTGAGTATTTACCTAAGAATATTGAAACATGTATTCACAGAGATATATGCACCCCTATGTTCAGTGCAGCATTATTCAGAGTGGCTAAGACATGGAAACAACCAAAGTGTCTTTTGACAGGTGATTGGATAAAGAAGATGTAGTACTGCCCTAGCCGGCTTGTCTCAGTGGATAGAGCATTGGCCTGCAGACTTAAGGGTCCCAGGTTTGTTTCTGGTCAAGGGCACATGCCCAGGTTACGGGCTCGATCCTCAGTAGGGGGTGTGCAGAAGGCAGCTGTCAATGATTCTGTCTCATCATTGATGTTTCTATCTCTCCCTCTTCTTTCCTCTCTGAAATAAATAAAAATATATTTTTAAAAATGTAGTACATATATACTATGGAATACTACTAAGCTGTAAGAAAAAAATGAAATACTGCCATTTGCGACAACGTGGATGGACCTTGAGAATATTATGCTGAGATAAGTCATCAGAAAAAGCTAAGAACCATGTGATTTTACTCATATGTGGGATATAAACCTGTAACTCATAGACACAGACAGCACTATGGTAGTTACCAGAGGGAAGGGAGGTAAAGGGTAGTAAAGGGTAAAGGGGGCTGAATATATGGTGATGGAAGATTATTTGACTTTGGATGGTAGGCACACAATGCAATGTACACATCATATATAATAGAGATGTGTACTTGAAAACTATATGATCTTATTAACCAATGTCACCCCAATAAATTTAATATAAATAAAATATACTAAACCTAATAAGAGTCAGACAAGAACCAATAAGCAAAATCATAGATTATTCCCAAAGCATATACATATATTTTATTGGAACTAGAGTGAGGGTTAGCATTAGTTGAATTTCTTGCTCTTCTTAAACTCTTCTTATAGTAAATTTTCCAATAAGCAGAGCTGGCCACAATGTGAAATGTCACACACACTAAGAGGGATTTAGCAATGGAACGGAAAGGTGGATTCTAGATCCCCTAGGCTGTTTTTTGGTTGTGTGACCTCGGGCAAACTGTTTCACCTTTGGGCCACTGATTCCTCATAGATAGAAGGAAGAATTTAAATAAGATAATTTTGAGATCCTTTATATCTCTAGAATTTTTATGATCTACAAACCCAATAGGTCAACCGTAAATTATTGGAATATTGATACATAGTGATGTGAATAAAGGAAGTCTTTCTGTCACAATTATACCTTTAAGTAATAGCAGACTCCTTAGCCTTGCTTACATTTATATGACAAAATACCATGTCAGCCTCTGTCTTAGATGACATTATTCATCAGCAATACACTTTAAAATGTTCGAGGGCTCAAAAGATCACTCAGAATTTGTCTCTTAAATTTGAAGAAAAATAAACTCTGACAAAAATAAGATCCAAGGTTTGGGTTGGCATGCTCTGGAAAATATTAAATATTAAAAAAAACCCAGCAATAGTAACTATAACAGTAATTTATGGATCAAGATAGCACTTAGGCACATGTGTGGCTTATCTATATATTCCAACATGTTGACAACAGAGCAATAATGATGTTTAATTCAAACAATCTTTTTATGGCAGGCAATATGTGAGAAATATTTTTGATATATTCATCATGTTTTTGTGTTCCAGGATCATCTTGCAAATGCAGGCTTGAATCCTTCCTAAATGCGTGGTCCTTGATTTGCACTGATAGAATATTATGACTTCCTTTGTCTTCTGTTTTGTGATTTTGCCAGTAGTTGAAACAAGGAGAACAATAGAGTGTACATGAATAGAATTGAGCATTATGGAAGGTGTAAAGATACTGAAAGCTGACAAAAAAGGAACACTAATGAACTAAAAAAATTTGTTTAATTTCTTTTTAGAGATTTCTATATCTCTGTATCTTTTGCATGCCTTTAAAAAAAACAAATAGCTTATTCAAAGGGAATTAATTCCTTCACTTATATTCAATTTATCTAAACTCAAATGGAATTTATGTAATAACCCTAAAAGATAAAGGTAAAATGATACTGGTCTTAGTGGGAAGAAAGCCCCAAATAAAAATAATAAGACCTCAAATACATGTGGTAAAACTGTTTATTGATTTATTTATGAACACCATTTATATATAATGTGATTTATTGCTCTAATCTTTATCATTGGCAACCTTAAGCAGAAAGTCCATTGTTACATCAAAATGATCTTTTGCAGAGAATATAGTCAACAATGTAATAAATTTGTACAGTGATAGATGGTTACAAGACTTGGTGATCATAGTAAGGTTACAAATGTCGACTCACTATGTTGTACATCAGAAACTAATATAATATTGTATGTCAACTATATTTTCATAGAAAAAGATTTCATAACAGAAAGACAGTTTGCTCTAGAAATGCAGACACTGTTCTTTAGGGGACTTAAGAAGCCACCCCAAAAGGCCTTTGTTCGCCTTCTAGCACCATGTTGCCTCTTGTTCACAGTCAACTGGGAACTCATGACCTTTCCCTTGAGCTCTTCATCTGCCAATTTCCTACAAAAAAGTACTCTTCTCTGTAGAATCAATGCTCTAGACACTTCTCCCTCAGTCAGTCTATGAATTTGGATATGTTAATGTATACTGAAATGGGAATATCTTTAGCACTAGTATAATTTGCCTTTTTAATGCTATTTTTCAATGGAAAGGGATCTTTAGTTGGTGGGTTTACTTGACTTCCACCCTCACCCCCCTTTTTATTCTCTGCCTTAAACTTGTCATTCTGCCTCATTTGGTTACTTTGAATTTTCATATTTGTTGAAAAATAATTTATTTCTTTAAAAACAAAGTACTTTGAGGAAGCCATTATATGTTTTTATCTCCCAGTTTGTATTTAGCTATTAGTCTCTGCCATTACATTAGATCCCACAGCTAATGGGTCCTAGGTGAGAGCACTTTAATGGTTTGTTTTTGGGCACAGTGGGCCAATAGTCTTCACTCGCCCAATAGAACAATGCCTCCTCATCCTCTATTTTTTTTACATATATTTTATTGATTTTCTACAGAGAGGAAGGGAGAGGGATAGACAGTTAGAAACATCAATGAGAGAGAAACATCAATCAGCTGCCTCTTGCACACCTCCTACTGGGGATGTGCCCCCAATCAAGGTACATGCCCTTGACCGGAATCGAACCTGGGACCTTTCAGTCCGCAGGCCAACGCTCTATCCACTGAGCCAAACCAGTTAGGGCCTCCTCATCCTCTTTTGTGCGGGGTCCCTGTAGGAGAAGAGGGGACACCAAATGGTGACACCAGTTTCTCTCTGCTCCAGCGGCACTGCTTTCTCAGGCTTCCAGGTCTCTCTCACTTTGATATACAGAAATGATGGACTTGTCCTCATCTACTGAGCTCCACAGAGTCTCAGAGGGCCTGTGGTAATTTCTAGTTGCCTCTACTTCTGATATTTGGGGCTAAAATTTCTTTTCATCCAGCAAGAAAACATCTTCCCTTTGAATGTCCAGATTTTGGGTGGTGGAGATCCCATGCTAAGGAGACCAGGTCCTGAGTGACACCGAGTTTTCAGCGTTACTGCACCAATGCTCTCTGTTCCTGGAACTCCAGTCCCTGCATGGGGGGCTTGAATTTGTCTGGCAAATCCAGTTTCTTGCCTCATTCATAAGGCTTTTTCTTTTCGGAGATCCTTCATTTCTGTCTGTAGTCTGGCTTCTATTTTCACTCTCTTAGCTTAAAAGATATATTAGTATATGTTTGGATTCCTATGAAAGACCAGGTTCAAATTCTTCTCCAGGATATTCATGTATGGCTTACAAGTCAGAGGATGTGGCTGTTGACCTGTGCTTCAGTTTCTGTAAGCAAATAAGGAGACTTTGTCTTACCAGTGTCAGCTCTGACCCAAATAAATCATGTTCCACCACATTTCTTCATTTGGTCAGACTAATTTATTTATTCAGAGCACAGGAGGGAGAAAGATCTCTCTTCACTGCTAGTCTAAATATTATATTAACCAAGCTGCTTGCTTTGTTATTGGCTTGAGGAGAGTGAGTGGCAGAGCATTTGGGGGTTATCATGGCTCCCTGTTTTTTTTTTTTTATTATAAAGTATTAGTTGCACATTCTAGACCAGTGATCGGCAAACTGGGGCTCGCGAGCCACATGTGGCTCTTTGGCCCCTTGAGTGTGGCCACGAAGTTTCAATTGCACTGTATGTGCGCACCCGCACATGGTATTTTGTGGAAGAGCCACACTCAAGGGGCTACAGTTTGCCGACCACTGTTCTAGACCAACAGATAAGAATGGGGTGAGTGGAACCTTTCTCATCCATAGGATCAGATGAGAAAAATGGGGAGAAACATGGGGAATGCTACATGAGCATGAGTTTAGAAGGAGGGAAAGAGGGACTCCCCAAGTTTTACAATCAGAGAAGCATTTTGTGGCACTCTGAAGGTGGAAGCCGGAACTAAGCAATTCAGAAAGCTTCTCTTAAGCAGGAGTTTGGGAATGGAGACATGAAACCAGAGCGTTTTCTTAAATCCTACGGGAAATAGCTTTACTACTATTCAGAGGTGTGAAGATGATGGTGGCTTAACAGAGTACGGCCCAGTTGGGCCAGGACTGAGAAAGGAAGCCTGACCTGGGTAGAAAGGGGAGTCTCCAGCACTAACCCAAAGTAGGAAGACAAACAGCACAGAGGGACTTTTAAAGTCGAAGCTGATCATTCCTAAAGCCTGCCTTGTTTCCAATTATTTTCTTATTTTAAGATCTCCTGTACCCTGAGTTTTCTTCAAGCTAGTGTTTATCAATTGGTCACATTTGGCCACTGGGCTGCAGTGGATGCCACAAGAGAAAGGGAATGTAGGATAGAGAATTGATTTTATGTCAAGAGGTGAGCCCTGAGAATGGAAAGGATGACATGAGGTCTTAGGCACTGAGAGGGGGACTCAGGTATTTGGGTAAAATGTGAGATTTCAGGGCAGAAAGTATGTGTATAAAGTCTCCTGTGTACATTATAGACATTTTCTTATTAATATTTTGCAAAGTATCTGAGAATTAATACTTTTATGTGATATGAAAGTGTTCATTTTACATAACCTTCAGTGAATTTGGGAATTCGCTTTTATACCTTATGATTAAGTGTTGGTAAATATGGTTGGAAGGTTGATAAGGACTGCCCCCAACTAAGAATAGAAAATTTCAAGATTTTAATTCACTTAACCAGAGGTTACCAAATTACAGAATCTATTTCTTTAAAAATGGCTTCTTTAGGCTGGAATACAAAGCTAGTGAGGTTACTGTACATACCTGTTGCCAGAGAACAGTGTTATTAAAAAGTAGAAATTCTTAGATCAGGATCAATGGAAGTGGTAACAAATAACATTGTTTCATATAAGTCCTTAATTGTTGAATTATTATTCTTTAACTCGTTCTGGAGACGTTGAAGACACACTCCTTTAATGGAGTGTGTCTCTGATTGATTTCTTCGCATGATTTCATTGATGTTTCAAACTGAGGACCACATTGGTGGGAGAACTAAAATGGTGCCAAAAAATTGGTGCTGGTGGCTTCATTCTCTTGGAAGGTCGCATCTTAGTGCTTTTATAATATGAAAGCCCCCCATCACACTGATGGGGAAATCAAAGCTCTAGCCTGGTTATCTTCCATCTCAAAATGGGCATAAAATATTACTACTGTGACTGTGATTGTTTTGTTTGTAAATCAAATGGGTTCAACTAGAACTTTAAGGTCACGTCCAAGTCCAATTGTAGGATTCTTGACTTAATTCTTTATCAGCTAATTGGAAATAGTTAAATCTTTAAAATGCTGAATTTTCCCTTCCTATACATTAATTCATTTTATGCCATTTAATCATTTTATAGGTTAGTTTTTATTTAGTATTATTATTTTTCTTTTTAAATTAAATTTATTGGGTTGACATTGGTTAATAAAATAATATAGGTTTTGGGTATACAATTCTATGATACACCACCTGTATATTGTATTGTGTGTTCACCATCCAAGTCAAGTCTCCTTCCATCACCATTTATTCTCCCTTTACCCTCCCACTTCCCCAACCCCCCTTCCCTTTGGCAATTGCCATATTGTCATCTATGTCCATGAGTCTTTCTGGATCAGATAGTATCAATTTTTCATTTGGTATTTTTTAGTTTTGTTGTTGCAAGGGTGGGAAAGCTAACATTATCCTACCTTGCCAAGCTCTCTCATAATTTTTAAAATATATTTTCTGTTGACAGTCATATTTTCTAAGTAACAGTAGCATACCTCATGTATTTGACATCTAGAGTAGATCATTATTTAGCATTCTGTCCTCTATATGACAAAATTATTTGGAGTAATAATCATGAAAGGAAACAAGTAACAATAATGGCCAGAAAAGAAATCCAGACAGATTAGAAATTCTCTCAATTGAATTTTATATTTACATACAGGGCAGTTTCTGACTGAAATGGTCTATAATTTTTCCATTATGTACAAGTTTTCCATAGCTATTGTGTAAATAGCCCATTACCATAAGAAATCCAGACAAATTAGAAATTCTCTCAATTGAATTTTATATTTATATACAGGGCAGTTTCTGCTAAAATGGTCTATAATTTTTCCATTATGTATAAGTTTTCCATAGCTATTGTGTAAATAGCCCATTACCAAGAAAAAGAAGATTCCTTCTATTTCTAATTTACTACTTTTTAATCAGAAATGAGCACCGAATTTTATGAAATAATTTTCTATGGTGACAATTGTATGCTTTTTATCCTTCAACTTGTAAATACCACATTAATAATTTTCTAGAGATTGAAGCATCTTTGTTTTCTCTTTCCTTCTTATTGAATTTATTGGGGTGAACTTTGGGGATAAAATTTACCTCATAATATATTATTCTTTTGCATACTGCTCTTTGTAATCTGCTAATATTTTTTTGTAAACATATATAAGCAGTATAAGTCTAGGGGTTGTCTTTTTGTGTGTTATTCATTTTTAGTTCTGATATTGGGGCACATTTCATCGAGTGAGTTTGGCAGATTTCCATTTTTTGCGTATTCATGCAGCATAGAAATAATCTGTTTCTTGAAGGCTTGATTTCCCCGCTTTTTATTCAATTTATTGGGGTGACACTGGTTAATAAAATTATGTAGATTTCAGGGTTACAATTCCATAACACATCATCAGTATATTGTATTGTGTGCTTACCACCCCAAGTCAAGTCTTCTTCCATCGCCATCTATCCTCCCTTTCCCTCTTCTATCTCCCCCACCCCCTTTCCCTCTGGTAATCACCATACTGTTGTCTGTGTCTATGATTAAGCAAAACAAACAAACAAACAAACAAAAAACCCCCAAAAAACCCAAAAACAAAAACAAACAAAAAACAAAACTCAAAACCTTTTTTATTTAAAAGAAGTAGTTTTGTATTTCGTTATTGTCTGTCTAGGACTGCCAGAACTAAGTTCAGAATATTGTGACAGTGAGCCTATCTCAATACGAAACATAGATGATATGTTTTATCCTCTTCAATCTCTCTCTTGGAAACATTATATAAGTTATTTTAGAGTTACCAGGTGTCTCCTCTAATTGCACTGTTTCCTTTGGTGTGGTGTTCAGTTCTTTTCTGTGCTGGCTGTGTTGACTTTAGTGTCTCTTTTGCTGGTGGTTTTCCTCATAAGTCTGCCAATTCTTGGTTATCTCTGTTCACGTGTTAATGAGGTTCTAGGTTGAACAGTATTGGTATCTGAAACAGAGTTTCAAGATAACAGCAGACAGCAAAATGTTGCTAATGGGATTTGAAAGCCCTTCTCATCTCGTCACACTTTTCCCTCCCCAGGCAGGAGAGCAAAGAGGCCCTAGGTCAGTTAGAGCTAAGATTAGAGTGAACAAAAAAATGGTCCCTTGTTTCTGGTTCAAAAATATTCATTCTTAAGGACGAGAGTAAATAGTAAGGAACTATCTAATATCTGTGTGTGATGCCAAAAACTTGTACAATTATAAAAATCTAAGTTGGTTTTTTTTCCCTATTTGGTCAATGATTCAGGGATAACAGGGTTTCTAGTTGTCTTTATAAATACACTGGAGGAGAATTTTCCATTTAGGCTGACACATCCAAACCTAGCATCCTGGCCACGGAAAAGGAGTTAAACGGCTTCCAAATTCTTATGGCTCCAGAGAGAATTGTAACCAGTTTACCACACATCTTGGCGCCATAGCTTCACCATAGTACATATGGGGGGGAATATAGAAAAATTAAGGAAGAATTAGAGCAGAGCCTTCCCTCCAATTGGCAGGGGTGGACTCCTCATTAGAGCCCCAGTCAGTGCACTCAGGAAGCCGAGTGGTTCCCTACACTCATGGAAACCTTCCCTGCTCCTCTGCTGCTGCTGCCAGCACCCAAAGAGGCCTCTGACAGCTGTGGTGTCCACCTGGAGTTGCTGGCAAGCCACCGTTCACGCTCAGATGGCTGGGAACCTGACCGTTGCCAGAACATCCACCAAGCCACCTCCCACACTACCATGTGCCAGTTCCTGACATTTCTGTGGATGCCAAGGTACCAACGCGGAGGACTCTGCCAGTGCTGCCCTGTGCTCTTGGTGTCTCATAAATATTTTAGTCAAACAACTATTTCAGGTTTATGTCCTAACGCATGGGCATGGGGAGGTGATGGACAGTCTGGCACACATCTCTCAAATACTGCCCCGAAACTCCTGGACCCCGCACGTCCTTGTTTCCTGAAGATAAGTACCTAGGTCCCTTATGGAAATAAACAGTGGGCAGGTCTATCATGGATGTTCCCAGACACAGAAACTTTTCTCAGTCATAGAGTACTCTTAGTTTAGTTTGCCAAACTTGGCATCTGACGAAAGCATAAATAATGAATACATAATAATGAGTAGATAATGTTCAGTTTTAAAAGTCTGAGACCTGGGTAGTGGACAAAGATATTCATTTTTCTATTATCTATATATATGAAAGCCTAAGTGACCATCACTACCGAACAGACCGCCAAACAGCTGCATGGGGCGACCAGGCTGGCATAGGGGCAAGTGAGGGATGATCCAACGACTGAACCGCAGGCTGTGTGGGGCGACCAGGCAGGCCACATGTGGCAATAGGAAGCTGCTGCAGGTTTTCAGTAATAACCAAAAGGTAGAAGCAAACCAAGTGTTCACAACGTCATTATTTTCCCTTCTGATAAGAACACTGTTAAAATTTATTATATCCTAAGCACTGACTTGCTATCATTTGAAATTCTGTAGATGTGTTACAGTAGCCCCCTTATCACAGGTGACACGTTCCAAGACCCCTGTGGATGCCTGAAACCACAGATGGTACAGAACTCTATATACACTATGATTGTCCCTATACATGCATACTTATGTACAGTATAATTTATAAATTATATAAATTCCTCAAAAAATTAAAAATGGAACTGCCATTTGACCCAGTGATCCCACTTCTAGGAATGTATCCCAAGAAAACAGAAACACCAATCAGAAAGGATATATGCACCCCTATGTTCATAGCAGCACAATTCACCATAGCTAAGATTTGGAAACAGCCTAAGTGCCCATCAGCAGATGAGTGGATTAGAAAACTGTGGTACATCTACACAATGGAATACTATGCGGCTATAAAAAAGAAGGAACTCTTACCATTTGCAACAGCATGGATGGACCTGGAGAGCATTAT
>NW_005369894.1:919897-936446 GCF_000412655.1 Myotis brandtii
TGAAAAAAAAATACCACATGATCTCATTCATTTATGAATAATAAAAAACATTATAAACTGATGAACAAAAATAGATACAGAGGCAGAGAAGCATCTAACAGACTATCAAACTACAGTGGGAAGGCTGGGGAGGGTTGGGTGGGGGGAGGTAAGAGATCAACCAAAGGACTTGTATGCATGCATATAGGCATAACCAATGGACACAAGACACTGGGAGGGGGGTGAGGGCATGTGCCGGGGAGGAGGGGAGACTGGGGGAAGGTCAAATGGGAAAAAAAAGAAGACATATGTACTACTATTTGTAATACTTTAAACAATAAAAAAGTTATTTGAGCTAAAACAATAATTTATAAATTAGGCACAGTAAAGATGAACAATAATAAACTGAAACAATTTAACAATATATTGTAATAAAAAGCATGCGAATGTGTCATTATTAAGATAAGGGTTACTTGGACACAGGCACTGAAACACCACAACGGTGGCTCTGATAACCCAGACAGCTGCTCCGGGGCTAAGGGGCAGGTAGTGTATAGAACGTGGACATGCTGGACAAAGGGATGAGCGAGAGATTTCATCACGCTACTCAGATTGGTGTGCCATTTAAAACTTATGAATTTTTATTTCTGGAATTTCCTATTTAATATTTTCGGGCTGCAGGTAACTGAAACAGCTGAATGCAAAACTGTGGATAAGGGGGCACTACTGTATTTCTCACTTTTTTGGATTTAGTGAGTTTTGATTATTTTGGGGGGAGGGTCTCAACAAATAACATGTCTTTCAAAACCTTAACTTAAAGCATTCATGAAGCAAAAGAAATTAATATACTCAAGACCTTCTTTCAACAAACGATTATTAACAAAGTATTTACCCACATGCAGAATGATCTCAATAAAACCCCAAACCCCCAAGGTTCGTTTGTGATCACCTTCAACATGAAAAGTAGCACCAACAACTTTTTACTGATTCTCCTTACCCCCAACTCTTAGGAGCCCCAAATCTGCTCCTAAAAACATAGTTCTGACTAAATAATAGAATGGATATACTTAATGCAATAGATTAAGCAAGCAAGGGTAAAGAAGATATATTTTTTTTACTGAAGCATAGAACATATTCTATCCCATTTTTCTTTTTTATTTAATTAAGTTTATTGAGTAACATTGGTTAATAACATTATATGCTTCAGGTGTACAATTTTATAATACATCATCTGCTTATTGCATTGTGTGCTCACCATCCAGAATCTAGGCTCCTTCTGTCACCATATATTTGACCCTCTTTACCCTCTTCATTCTCCCCCCACCATAAAAATCATATGATCACATCAATAGATGCAGAAAAAGCATTTGACAAGATACCTCTACTTATAATTAAAATATTCAATAAAATGGGCATAGAAGAAAGTACATGAAGTTAATAAAGGCCATATATGATAAACCCTCAGCTAATATCTTACTCAATGTGGAAAAACAGAAAGCTTTTTTTTTTTAATATATTTTATTGATTTTTTACAGAGGGGAAGGGAGAGAGATAGAGAGTTAGAAACATCGATGAGAGAGAAACATCGATCAGCTGCCTCCTGCACATCTCCTACTGGGGATGTGCCCGCAACCCAGGTACATGCCCTTGACCGGAATCGAACCTGGGACCTTTCAGTCCGCAGGCCGACGCTCTATCCACTGAGCCAAACCGGTTTCGGCAAGAAGATATTTTTAAATATACTTTTTCGGTGTTTCCAACAACCGAAAAGCTCGATTTTTTAAAATCCCTCTGAGACACCTCGTCCTTCCTAGATCCCGGACTGCCATGCGGGCGCCCGCAGAGCGATGCCTCTCCCATCCCGGCGCCGGCTCCTGGGGGAGCAGCTGTGCCACAGGCTGTCTGCCGCTAGGCTTCAGGAGGCAGCGCGTTCCCTGACACCAGGCAGCACCGCACCAGCTGGCTCTGCGCGCCCCGCTTTGCTATTCCTGGATGATCTACCTGTTCTCAGCCCTGTCACCTCGCTGCTTCTGCCATCTAATTAAAACCTGCGCTACTGGATTCACTCTGCTACAAATTAGCAATGCTGTCTGTGTTCCTCTCGGAGCCTAAACTGGCCGTTTTTACTTTGTGATACATGATTTATTTTTAAATTCCCACAAGATGCTTGATTATTTATTTGTGGTATATTTTAGCTCTCTTGTGGAGTCTCGATCAGAGTAATCCTCTCCTAATGTATTCATATAGAGCGAAGATCTAAGTCTCCTAATCAAAATCATGTCAGCAAAAGTAGAGCTGCTCTTAGGATAACATTTTAGTCTAGAAAATGATTTTCCTTTAAAAGGGATTCAATGGACATGATGACATAAAAAGAAGCGGCAAAATTACACACAATCAGTTCACAGAATCAAAACAGCAATGTTTTATATTCAGCAAGGATTTCTTTTTTACTATAATAAATGGAACAAAATAGTCCTTTTGGAATTCTGCAACTGTGTTACGGCTACAAAAGCAATACTACTAGCATCCTATAGAAGTAGGGACAAGTATTTTCAAAACTTTAGAGGAAAGGATCCCATTGAGCAGTAGTCCCTAAATATAAATTTGAATATTTCATCACTAACACTGATATTCATTCTGCCTACACTTTAACCTCATTAGGAGTTCACTATTAAACCAAGATTAGTCTATTTTCAAAACAGTCTAATTCATGCAAATGGTCAGTTCAAATGTTTGCATTTCAATTACAACTGCCTGGAAAAGAAAAATATTATCTTAATATATACAGTGGAAGAATACAAAATCTATGGGGCCTTTCTAGAGCCATCAGGAAAATCTGGTCCTGTCTGTGGGACATCCAATGGCCTTCGTTCATACTTCTATCAGCAGAATACTCTAGAAGTATATGTTGTAAGGAATGTCCAGTTTCTGAAAGATTGGAGTTCTGTAAATCAGGCAGCATGTATTGCATATCTTTGTATTCCTAGAACCTAGCCTGGGCCTCATGTATGATAGATGTTTTGAAATTGATTGAGTTCATGGAAAGCAAAGGAACATGGACTAATGTTAGTGTGAACTAAAGTATTAAGGTAATTGCCTTCAAGAGATATAAAATTATAGTCCCATCTATGTCTACAAAAGAGTAGCTAAATCAACTGCATGAATAGATGTGCATAGTCATAATCAAAGCTCTGCTTCTTTCCTGTTAATGGTTCTTTGATTCATAATCATCCCCCCCACACACACACACAAAACTTTATAGAACCACTTCTTACTCAATGACCAAATAATCCTTTGGTCTTTTCTAGACTTTTGACCTTAAGGACTTTATTAAGTAATGCATTTCTCTACTTTTTACCATGAACTGTAACAAATGATGTGAATTTTGGAATCTTCAGATGATGCAGGGAGTGTATTTAGGAAGTAGAATCGAGTGACATAGGAGGTGGAGAATTTAAAAGTATTGAAGATGCCCCTCAGCAGCTAGGCTACCTTTAATGTGCAGGAAGTCGCAACCCCAATCCAAGGCAGAGTTCTACTGCCAGGGTTGGCTACAGAAGCCTTTGTTACAAGTCTGGAAGTCTCCAAGAAATTTAAAAAGGGATGGAGGAAAATATCATTGAGAAAGAGAACTTAATTCCCCAGGGACAGTCTGGCTGGCTTCTCTTCTCTCAAAATCTATTTCTTCCTGCTTCAGACCATAAGGTTGTCATGAAAAGAAGACTTTCCCTTTTCATAAAAGCAAACTGTAAAGATGCACAAAGATCCCAGATGAGGACAGGACAGCCTATTAGAACCAGCATCAGGACTGCCTGAAGTTAAGCTGGTAACTTAATGGGTTGGTCAAAAGACAAAAACTTAGGTGAGCAATAAAGTCGCTGACTGAGGTCTGACCAGGAGGGCCATTGCTTCTGTAGCCATTTGATTAAAATGGGGCCATGGATGCTGAAGATGCAGCCCCAAAGCTGGCAGAGGAGAAAGTGAAACATTCCAGGTGTGTTGATAGCAGCAGGAAATGGTACAACAGGGAAAGCATAGAGTCAGGATATGCACAGGAAGAGGATAAAGAAGAGCAAAACTAGCAATAAAATTCTCATACTGTCGTAAAGATCACTGTGAATGTAGAGAGGGAACCTGAGATCCTTAATTGCTTACAGGAAATGTCAGCACAAAGCCCCCAACCTGGGCAATCTGATTAAGAAATAAAAAGAAAGGAGGCCATAAAAAGAGTGCAAAATATGATTTTATATGCAGGTTTTTTACAAGTGTATATAATTCTTTGTATTGATCACACAAAGATTGTGTTTTGTTTGTTTTGCATTTTATAATAAGAACATGTGGCTTGTTTTTATGTGATTTTTCCTTAAAATTTTTTAGAATAAGTTTTTATTGATTATTTTAGAGAGAGGAGAAGGGAGAAGGATAGAGAGAGATAGAAACATCAATGAGAGAGAAACATCTATGGGCTGCCTCCTGCATGCCCCCCACTAGGGATCGAGCCTGCAACCCAGGCATGTGCTTTGACCAGAAATCAAACCAGTGACTCCTGGTTCATGGGTTGATGCCCAACCACTGAGCCACACCACCAGGCTCTTAATTTTTTATGAGCTTAAAACCTATTCTAATTTATATTTTTGATCCTCATTTAATTAAAATTTTTTATTTAATTACATTATGTGTCTATTTGCTTAAAAATCTTCAGTTATTTGTAGATTAAAGCACATAATTTAAAAATACTTGTATCTATGTTAATTATATGATACATTAAAAATTTTCCTTAAGCACAAATGCAATTAACTATACAATATATTTAATATATAAATTTATAAGTAGGTATATAGTTGCCCACATTAGTTAGGTGTACATATTTACTTAAGTGTTAATTTACACATTTATATAACTAATTATAAAAATGTATAAAATGATTTTGTTCACTAAAAGTGTTATTTAGTTCTTCTGAACTGATTGGCTTTTTTCACCTCTAGGGTCTAAAGAACCCCTTCAGTCATTATAAACCACTCATAACTGGACTCAAGAGATCCAACCATTAGGCATCCTCTTGGAACATTTGTCCAAAATAAAGGACAAATCATTACACGCAGGGGTCCTCAAACTACGGCCCGTGGGCCACATGCAAATACCAATATTGTATTTGTTCCCGTTTTGTTTTTTTACTTCAAAATAAGATATGTGCAGTGTGCATAGGAATTTGTTCATAGTTTTTTTTTTAAAACTATAGTCCGGCCCTCCAACGGTCTGAGGGACAGTGAACTGGCCCCCTGTTTAAAAAGTTTGAGGACCCCTGCATTACAGCTTACACCACCTACCGAGACGAAGGAAGCACAGTGCCTGGAGAGCCTCGTTGGGTTTTGAAGGTATAACAGACCATATAGGATTTCTTACCTATGTAGGTGACATAAGAGGCTGCTATGTTGACTGAGCCCAGTAAAAGTTTTGCACCAGCCAAGTTACCATAAAAGTAGCTTCTCTACTTGCTCCATACGATCTAGTAAACCCGTGGTATTAGCTGTATCAGCATGGGGGAGAATGGCATGTAGATGTTATGGCAAGCATAACATCTCAATACAGGCAACACAGGTTCGGAAGCAAGGGTGTTCCTTTTGCCGTGAAGAATTATATACCCCGTCAACAGCAGCTACCTGGAGGCTTCTGGTTCTGAGTAGAGAGCAGGCTCTACCTGGCTGGGCAGACTGAACTGGAAGAATGGGCCATCTGAGAAGGCCTGGCCTGCTGGTCTGCAGTCTCAACCAGAGGGCCTTGCCACTCCCTTTGATCACTAGTTTGATACATAGACAAATTTTGAAAAATAACTTGAACATACTAGATTGAACTATATAAAAATGGTGGTCTTTTTTGGTAGCTAAGAATGTTATCAGTATTTCATGTACTTCAGCCTAATAGAGAAGACTAACATGTATTCAGTGCTTAATCTATGCCCAGACAGGACTCCTTTGGCCTCTTTCTTTCCCTCCCTCCCTCCCTCCCTCCCTTCCTCTCTCCCTCCTTCTTTCCTTCCTTTTTTCTTCCCGTTCCTTCTTTTTTAAAATATTTTAAAAATATATTTTATTGATTTTTTTATAGAGAGGAAGGGAGAGGGATAGAGAGTTAGAAACATTGATGAGAGAGAAACATCGATCAACTGCCTCCTGCACACCCCCTACTGGGGATGTGCCCGCAACCAAGGTACATGCCCTTGACTGGAATCGAACCTGGACCCTTCAGTCCACAGGCCGAAGCTCTATCCACTGAGCCAAACCGGTTAGGGCTGTTCCTTCTTTACTATGTACTTTCCATCCTATTCTATGATTTGATACTTTTATTCCTTTCTAAGCTACTAAATGCATTTGTATTTTTGCAGTACTCACTGTCTTGATTTTTGTGATTATGATTTTTGACTGTGATAAGAAATTGCAGGGAAGTCATAACCAGTTCTAGTTCCAAATGATCAACTAACACATTGATAGAAAACCTTATTTGAAGATGGCCTATAAATCCATGAAGCACACATCAATGGGTGTAATGTTAGAAACAGTCAGGCAATAAAACAAAATGCTTAATAATTAGTAGAGGTTTGCAGCAGGTGAGCATAATTTTAGCCAAACTGCAATCTCGAATGGCTTAGTTGAAAACACAGCCAAAAGACAAAATAACACCATCAGTACCTACAAGTACTGAGTAAACATTTGTACCACTGAAAATGCATATTGGGTGTTGGACAGAATTGTGGGAAGGGCTGTCCTTGTCATCTAGTAAGTTAGACAAGTGTGTATGCTGACCAAAGTTAAGACATATTACCCTCAAGAGAAGAGGATAGGTTTAAAGTACAAAGACTAAAGAAATCTGTACTCTGTACTATTTTTTTTCTCCACAAATTGCATAATAAAATCAACCCAATGATTTTTTAATTTAAGATAGTTTAGAAACATTTGTTAATTTAGAAATGTTATTACTATTTGGAGGCTATTTTATTTCACCTTATTTACTATCATATTTGCAGAAATAACTAGAACTAATGAAGGAAAACAATTTAAAAGTTCTTTAAGGAATTAAATTGATCATTGATATAGCCTCTTCATTTTCTTATTATATTTTAAATATTTTTAAAAAATTTATTTCAGAGAGGAAAGGAGAGGGAGAGAGAGATAGAAACATCAATGAGGAGAGAGAATCATTGATCAGCTGCCTCCTGCATGCCCCACACTGGGGATCAAGCCCGCAACTCAGGCATGTGCCTTGACTAGGAATCGAACCATGACCTCTTGGTTCATAGATCAATGCTCAACCACTGAGAAATACCGGCTGGGCCATTTTCTCATTTTTAATATAAGACTTCACAAGGTAGAATTAGATAAGTTGAACTAAATGACATTAAAAAGCAGCTAGTCCAAGTCCTTTTAATTATAGAGGAGAAAACTGTGGCCCAAAGAGAGTGACTTGTTGATGGAACTGGAATGAGAACTAACGTCATCTGACTCTAGCCCTGGGTTTTATTTCACTGAACACATGAGACAAGATGAGAAACATTCAGCATTCAGTAGTGGGACCACTTTGTCAATTATATAAACATGTTTTTCCCAAGTGTAAAACAAAAGGCATGCCATGTACTAAATGTACGTGATAATTATTGCTTAAGGGTAATATGAAGACTGACTGACTTATAATTAAATTTTTCATGTAGTAAAAATATTGCTTGAATATTATTATCTCTAGAGCAAATACACAATCATTTTCAAACTAAAGCATATCTTAACAAATACACAGAACAGCAGAGAAGGAGAGAGAATTTTAGAAAATTGAACTTAGAAGATATGATTAATTTTTGAGATGTCCCTCATATCCTTCACCTAAAGGTCATTGGAGAATAATGACCTAGAAAGTTTTTTTTCTGATTCTGTCTCCTCAGCTCCTAATCATGTCATTTTAACTAGCAGAAATGCAGCCTATTTGTACCTTTTTCCTTCTGCATCAGTTTCAATTCCTTTTTATAAACCTGCTTTTATCTAGGTGTCAGATTCTCTCTAAATGATAGATTGTAATCTCATCTATAGAAAAAATGAAACTTACAAAATGGATGGATTTGATTTTAAGAGATGTGGTCTAGTCAGACGGCAGCTACAGAGAGATGAGCCTCTACTGAACTTAAGAATGAGATGTGCTTTGTATTAACCCTTGGTCTCATGCAAACACAAATATTTTGTAAGGAAATTCTTCATTGTATTTTGTAAAATTATTTTTAAAGTCCTTCCTTCTTAGGCTTTTGAGGATATTCCAAAACTTCTGGTAGTTTTAAATTCAGCTATCTATTCAATTTTTTTGTATATCGAGAATTTACTAATGCTATAAATTGAAATATTTATCAATGTGAATGAGGAATGAATAAAACTTCATGGAACCTAGAGTCTAATGGAGGAAGCAGGGAGGTAAAGAAGATAATTATAGTGTGACAGACTTTATCATAGGGGTATAAAAACCATGCTAGAAGGAATAAGGTTGTGGTTTCTGTGAGGCAGGGACTGTGCTGAAAACATGCTTAGGTCCTGTTTAAAAGAACATTATCTGTAGCATAGAGATGAAGATCTGTGCATGGACAGATGATCCACTGATCCTCATTCAGTAAATCAGACAGCATCATGCTGTCTAGTTTCTGTTGAAATTGTGTAAAGTGCATCTTAAAAACAGTGGGCTCTATAAGGAAATGTAGGATAGACCACATTATTTCAATCATTTCTCCACCCCAACCAAGTTTCAAAAATCACATTTCGAGGATGCTAGTGCCCCATGTGACTATGCTTCACACTAGTTTGACAGGGAAGTGGTTTGGGCATGACGGAGGCTGGGGGAAAATGTCCAATTCCCAGAGTCATTTCATTTTAAGTTTTGTAATGGGGTTTTTGAATACCAAACTCAAATTTTAAGTATGAATATTACACAGAATCATATTTCATAATTCAATAGGATATTCTAGTGGTAGCAACAATTCACTGTCTCCATATACAAGCAGATTACTAAGAGGTGATCACATTGACAGGGGGAATGTCCATAGAAAAAATGATGATGTGCATGAGGTTCATCATCCTCAGCACCAGTTACTGAGGCCTGTATCAGTCACTGTTCTCTGTGCCATATATGTGTTAACTCATTTAATCTTGTAACATCTTTATCAAAAATATGCAAATATTATCTATATTTGACAGATAAGAAAAATGAGGCCAGAGTAGAGAAGTGCTCTTTCTAATGTCACACACGTCTAGTAAATGGTCAAACACTATGAGAAACTGTAGAAAGATGCCAACCAAATGATGATGTGGTCCTGTGTTAAAAATGCTCCCACATCTTCAGCTGGGTAGTATGCCATTGGCCACCCACTTCTGGTGAAGATAAGTGGGTTAGATGCTGTCCAAAGGAGGCATTTCAATTTGCTTCCCAAAACTTGTTTCAAATAACAGCAATTTTAAGCTATGGTAGTAATGTACATGGTCCAACACATTTAGAAAATGATGGGTTAAAGGCTTAGTTCAAAACGTGTCTTTATTCTTGGATTTCTCAGAAGTTTTAATATGAAAGTGAGCATTGCAAATGGTCAAGAGGGTGCTATAGCATGCTGTGTTTCTCAAATATATTTATACAATAGAAACTTTTTTTGAGACTACTGTTTAAAGGAGTGTACCTAGATAAATGACAGGTTAAGTTACTCACTTCTGAGCCTAGTTTTCTTGTGTTTATGTTTAGAATTTATAAATGTATACATGGTTTGAAAAATTATTTATTCATTCAGCAGAAATTTGAGATTGCTTACTTTTACCCTGTCTTAGTCCATTCAGCTGCTATTACAAAATGCCATAGATGACTGGATGGCTTATAAACAACAGCAACTTATTTCTCACAGTCCTAGGGGCTGGAAAGTCCACAATTAAAGTGCCAGCAGATTTGATGTCTGGTGAGGCTTCCTGTTTCATGGGTGACTGTCTTTCCCAGTGTCCTCACATGGTGGAAGGGGCAAGGGTTCTCCCTGGGGCCTCTTTTAGCAGGGCACTAATCTCATTTATGAGGGCTTCACACTCATCACCTAATTACCTTCCACAGGCCTCACCTCCTGTTACCATCACATGGGAGTTAGGTTCCAATATATGAATTTTGGGGGGACACAAATATTCAATCTATGATACTACCCTTGTTTGATACAGTAAAAGAGACCAAGCAGGAGCTCCATAAACTTTGAGGCATAATCATCTCCATTAAAACCACATACTTCTATTGACAATGTCCCATTATGCTGTGACTGTAATAAGAGACCATGATTTTAAAGTCCTCATATTGTGATTTGAAAGACTGGATTGACACAAAAAGTAATTAAATCTACCAGGCACTATGTACCAAGTGACAAATATATGACAGGTGTTCAATTTATGGGTCATCATCAAGGACTGAAAGGGTGAGATATAAGCTTTCTGAAGAATGTGGGAGCTAAACCGAACTTTGAAGGAAGGATAGGGGTCGTAGGAGGTCCAGGTGAAGAGGGCATTTTGAGATCCTATGAAAATGGTTTCCCAGAGAAATGGAATGACTCTTCTGAGCTACAGAGATTGTTTTTCCTTATCAGATTAATAATCAGCTTTGTTCTTTGTCAATGTAGATTGAACATCTTTGTCTTCAAAAAAAGATGTAAAGAAAAGGATCCATCTCAGGAATTACAGACATCATCCACTATTTACAGCACTCATTATATCAGGAATGGTTTTGAAACATTTATGTAACTTTGAAAATAAGAGAAGTTATATAGCATTTTAAGGCATTTTTGGACCATGCCAAATCTAAATGACTATTGGAAATCTCATAAGATCTGAAGTACTTGTCACAGAAAGCACCTCTTATTGTCATGTAATTTCAAGGTTATCTACTTGGGATAGTGGAAAATCATGAACACCAAAAATTGTAGATTCTGTAATTTCTCTGCCTTTTACAACTTTTCTTGTTTTCTTCCACAGGTAAGTTTTCATTTTAAAGAAACACATTTCTCTCCTTTCCAGTAGCAAAGATAAAACCTTTAAAAAGTTCCCATGTTGGCACTGTATATCTCAGCTATGCAGTTTTAACTAAACCAGAAAAAAGACTATAAAGTAAGCTGTAATTGTTTCTTTCCCACTTTAAGAAGTAAATGGAAGCTTATGTTGGGTCTTTTAAATCCTAGTTATTGTTTCAGAGAATTTTATTTTTATAAATATCAGATTAGCCATTTTGATTACTTATTTCAAAAATATGTTGACCTTTGATTATTTATTTAAAAATTTGTTGACTTTATTAAAAAATATGTTCAAATCCTACATTTACTTTATTTTGGTGAATGGCAAACCTGACAATATAAGAATGTGAAAAAAGTTACCACCCAAAGTAAGTCATTCATTGAATCCAGAAAACTTTAGGCTTCTCACTATCAAACAAATCTTTATTGAATATTTAGAGAGTCCAAGGCATTGTTAAAATCACTGCAGAGAGCTGAAGATGGGTGGGTAAATCATAGACTATATTTTCTTTTTTTTACTATATTTTATTGATTTTTTACAGAGAGGAAGGGAGAGAGATAGAGAGTTAGAAACATCGATGAGAGAGAACCATCGACCAGCTGCCTTCTACACACCCCCCACTGGGGATGTGCCCACAACCAAGGTACATGCCCTTGACCGGAATCGAACCTGGGACACTTCAGTCCGCAGGCCGACGCTCTATCCACTGAGCCAAACTGGTTAGGCTAGACTATATTTTCAAAATTTTTATTGTCCCTTGAAGAGACCAAACAAGTAACTAAGCAGCTATGAGTCAATGCACATATGTTAAGGAATAAGGTGAGAATTCAAAGTAAGGAGTGAGAACAGTAGGGAAGAATTTGAGTTATGCTAGTAAAAGGAAGTGGATTTCTGTAAGAAAAAGTGGGATTTGAGAGATAGGAAGTAAAGGGCTTCAAGATCAGGAATAATTTCAATTGGACGCTAGCTGAGTTTCCAATGGGGAAACAGCCAAAACAAAGGTTGGAAGGTTGGGATCTCAGGGAAGGGCCCTAGAAAAACAGTATGGTGATTTAGTCTTGAGTTGGTTTGACAATGAGAAGAGGATTACTCTAGGAAGCGATATCACTGGCAAGTAGATTATAGCTAACTGTAGAAAAACTGGTTAGGTTACCAGGTAAGAGGTCACTGACTTAATCTAGTGATACACCCTTGGCCCTGTGTAAGAAGGAGAATGCTGAAGCAAAATTTAAAAAAATGCAGGTCAAACATTAGAAGGCATTTGAGGAGACAGCCAAGATGGTGTCATAGGTAAACACCTGTACTTGTTGCCTCTAACAACCATGTCAAAATTACACCTAAAAGACAGAACAACTATCATCTAGAATTGCGGGAAAGCTGGCTGAGTGGAAGTTCCACAACTAGAAGAAAGCGCATTGAGATTGTTAGGAGGTGCAGAGGCTGGCACCTGGGTGTGCTGCTTTTTTTTAATCAGGAGGGAGATACAAACTCCCACTTGCTCTGAACTCCAGTTCCAGGAGAGACTCTGGGGGCCCCAGACACATACAGGGAGAAACTGGATTGTCTAGCATCAGGACAGGAACGCGAGGGTGGCTTTCTTTCAGATGGAGGTGCTTGCAGCAGTCATTGTTCCTGCACCGGGACCTCTCCGGTTCAGGGCTGACTGGCAACCATTGCTGTTTGTTCTACCCTGGTGATTCCTGAGACCCCACCCCTCCCAATTTACAACCCCACCCACACTGTGTGCAGCAGCTTTTGCATATGAATGGCCTGTCCTTTCTCAGCCTAAAACCTGTCAAACCAACAGCAGCTGGGTCAGGACTGCAGCAGCAGCCTGCCTTGCTTCACAGCTGGGCCTCTTCTGGGCACTTCCAAACCCAATACAAAGAGGAGGAATCTGCAGATCTCTCTGTAGCTCCTGCTGGATGGCCCCAGGCAGTGGCTGACTTTGCACCTCCAAGTAAATGGAAGCTTATGTTGGGTCTTTTAAATCCTAGTTATTGTTTCAGAGAATTTTATTTTTATAAATATCAGATTAGCCATTTTGATTACTTATTTCAAAAATATGTTGACCTTTGATTATTTATTTAAAAATTTGTTGACTTTATTAAAAAATATGTTCAAATCCTACATTTACTTTATTTTGGTGAATGGCAAACCTGACAATATAAGAATGTGAAAAAAGTTACCACCCAAAGTAAGTCATTCATTGAATCCAGAAAACTTTAGGCTTCTCACTATCAAACAAATCTTTATTGAATATTTAGAGAGTCCAAGGCATTGTTAAAATCACTGCAGAGAGCTGAAGATGGGTGGGTAAATCATAGACTATATTTTCTTTTTTTTACTATATTTTATTGATTTTTTACAGAGAGGAAGGGAGAGAGATAGAGAGTTAGAAACATCGATGAGAGAGAACCATCGACCAGCTGCCTTCTACACACCCCCCACTGGGGATGTGCCCACAACCAAGGTACATGCCCTTGACCGGAATCGAACCTGGGACACTTCAGTCCGCAGGCCGACGCTCTATCCACTGAGCCAAACTGGTTAGGCTAGACTATATTTTCAAAATTTTTATTGTCCCTTGAAGAGACCAAACAAGTAACTAAGCAGCTATGAGTCAATGCACATATGTTAAGGAATAAGGTGAGAATTCAAAGTAAGGAGTGAGAACAGTAGGGAAGAATTTGAGTTATGCTAGTAAAAGGAAGTGGATTTCTGTAAGAAAAAGTGGGATTTGAGAGATAGGAAGTAAAGGGCTTCAAGATCAGGAATAATTTCAATTGGACGCTAGCTGAGTTTCCAATGGGGAAACAGCCAAAACAAAGGTTGGAAGGTTGGGATCTCAGGGAAGGGCCCTAGAAAAACAGTATGGTGATTTAGTCTTGAGTTGGTTTGACAATGAGAAGAGGATTACTCTAGGAAGCGATATCACTGGCAAGTAGATTATAGCTAACTGTAGAAAAACTGGTTAGGTTACCAGGTAAGAGGTCACTGACTTAATCTAGTGATACACCCTTGGCCCTGTGTAAGAAGGAGAATGCTGAAGCAAAATTTAAAAAAATGCAGGTCAAACATTAGAAGGCATTTGAGGAGACAGCCAAGATGGTGTCATAGGTAAACACCTGTACTTGTTGCCTCTAACAACCATGTCAAAATTACACCTAAAAGACAGAACAACTATCATCTAGAATTGCGGGAAAGCTGGCTGAGTGGAAGTTCCACAACTAGAAGAAAGCGCATTGAGATTGTTAGGAGGTGCAGAGGCTGGCACCTGGGTGTGCTGCTTTTTTTTAATCAGGAGGGAGATACAAACTCCCACTTGCTCTGAACTCCAGTTCCAGGAGAGACTCTGGGGGCCCCAGACACATACAGGGAGAAACTGGATTGTCTAGCATCAGGACAGGAACGCGAGGGTGGCTTTCTTTCAGATGGAGGTGCTTGCAGCAGTCATTGTTCCTGCACCGGGACCTCTCCGGTTCAGGGCTGACTGGCAACCATTGCTGTTTGTTCTACCCTGGTGATTCCTGAGACCCCACCCCTCCCAATTTACAACCCCACCCACACTGTGTGCAGCAGCTTTTGCATATGAATGGCCTGTCCTTTCTCAGCCTAAAACCTGTCAAACCAACAGCAGCTGGGTCAGGACTGCAGCAGCAGCCTGCCTTGCTTCACAGCTGGGCCTCTTCTGGGCACTTCCAAACCCAATACAAAGAGGAGGAATCTGCAGATCCCTCTGTAGCTACTACCTGGTGGCCCTAGGCAGTGGCTGACTTTGCACCTCCTTGGAGATCCAAGAGCCAGTGTTTTTTATAAATATCAGATTAGCCATTTTGATTACTTATTTCAAAAATATGTTGACCTTTGATTATTTATTTAAAAATTTGTTGACTTTATTAAAAAATATGTTCAAATCCTACATTTACTTTATTTTGGTGAATGGCAAACCTGACAATATAAGAATGTGAAAAAAGTTACCACCCAAAGTAAGTCATTCATTGAATCCAGAAAACTTTAGGCTTCTCACTATCAAACAAATCTTTATTGAATATTTAGAGAGTCCAAGGCATTGTTAAAATCACTGCAGAGAGCTGAAGATGGGTGGGTAAATCATAGACTATATTTTCTTTTTTTTACTATATTTTATTGATTTTTTACAGAGAGGAAGGGAGAGAGATAGAGAGTTAGAAACATCGATGAGAGAGAACCATCGACCAGCTGCCTTCTACACACCCCCCACTGGGGATGTGCCCACAACCAAGGTACATGCCCTTGACCGGAATCGAACCTGGGACACTTCAGTCCGCAGGCCGACGCTCTATCCACTGAGCCAAACTGGTTAGGCTAGACTATATTTTCAAAATTTTTATTGTCCCTTGAAGAGACCAAACAAGTAACTAAGCAGCTATGAGTCAATGCACATATGTTAAGGAATAAGGTGAGAATTCAAAGTAAGGAGTGAGAACAGTAGGGAAGAATTTGAGTTATGCTAGTAAAAGGAAGTGGATTTCTGTAAGAAAAAGTGGGATTTGAGAGATAGGAAGTAAAGGGCTTCAAGATCAGGAATAATTTCAATTGGACGCTAGCTGAGTTTCCAATGGGGAAACAGCCAAAACAAAGGTTGGAAGGTTGGGATCTCAGGGAAGGGCCCTAGAAAAACAGTATGGTGATTTAGTCTTGAGTTGGTTTGACAATGAGAAGAGGATTACTCTAGGAAGCGATATCACTGGCAAGTAGATTATAGCTAACTGTAGAAAAACTGGTTAGGTTACCAGGTAAGAGGTCACTGACTTAATCTAGTGATACACCCTTGGCCCTGTGTAAGAAGGAGAATGCTGAAGCAAAATTTAAAAAAATGCAGGTCAAACATTAGAAGGCATTTGAGGAGACAGCCAAGATGGTGTCATAGGTAAACACCTGTACTTGTTGCCTCTAACAACCATGTCAAAATTACACCTAAAAGACAGAACAACTATCATCTAGAATTGCGGGAAAGCTGGCTGAGTGGAAGTTCCACAACTAGAAGAAAGCGCATTGAGATTGTTAGGAGGTGCAGAGGCTGGCACCTGGGTGTGCTGCTTTTTTTTAATCAGGAGGGAGATACAAACTCCCACTTGCTCTGAACTCCAGTTCCAGGAGAGACTCTGGGGGCCCCAGACACATACAGGGAGAAACTGGATTGTCTAGCATCAGGACAGGAACGCGAGGGTGGCTTTCTTTCAGATGGAGGTGCTTGCAGCAGTCATTGTTCCTGCACCGGGACCTCTCCGGTTCAGGGCTGACTGGCAACCATTGCTGTTTGTTCTACCCTGGTGATTCCTGAGACCCCACCCCTCCCAATTTACAACCCCACCCACACTGTGTGCAGCAGCTTTTGCATATGAATGGCCTGTCCTTTCTCAGCCTAAAACCTGTCAAACCAACAGCAGCTGGGTCAGGACTGCAGCAGCAGCCTGCCTTGCTTCACAGCTGGGCCTCTTCTGGGCACTTCCAAACCCAATACAAAGAGGAGGAATCTGCAGATC
>NW_005369894.1:937539-938802 GCF_000412655.1 Myotis brandtii
TTGAAGAAATAATGACAGAAAACTTCCCCTACCTGGTGAAAGAAATAGACTTACAAATCTAGGAAGTGCAGAGAACCCCAAACAAGAGGAATCCAGAGGACCACACCAAAACACATCATAATTAAAATGCCAAGGGCAAAAGACAAAGAGAGAATCTTAAAAGCAGCAAGAGAAAAACAGTTAGTTATCTACAAGGGAGTACCCATACGACTGTCAGCTGATTTCTCAACAGACCAGAAGAAATATTCAAAGTGATGAATAGCAAGAACTGACAACCAAGATTACTCTACCCAGCAAAGCTATCATTTAGAATTGAAGGTTAGATAAATAGCTTCACAGACAAGAAAAAGCTAAAGGAGTTCATCACTACCAAACCAGTATTATACGAAATGCTGAAGGGTATTCTTTGAGAAGAGGAAGAAGAAGAAAAAGGTAAAGATAAAAAATGATGAACAACAAAGTGACAACAAATACTTATCTATCAACAAGTGAATCTAAAAATCAAAGGAATAAAAAATCCAATGATCAGAATAAACTGGTGAATGTAATAGAATCAGGGGCATGGAAAGGGAGTGGACTGACAATTCTCGGAGGGAAAGGGGTCTGGGGGTGTGGGAAGAGATTGGACAAAGATCTTACACCTATGCACGAGGATAGTGGGGGAGGCAAGGCCCTGGGGTGGGGTGGGAACTGGGTGGAGGGGAGCTATGGGGGGAAAAAGAGGACCATCTGTAATAATCTGAACAATAAAGATTAAAAAAAAGCAAGAAGGTATTTGAATCCAACAAAAATTTTTACTGATTCATTTTTCTTCATTCCAGGTGAAATAGTAAATGAAACTTTCACCTAATGCCCAGTTTTATACTAGCTTGCTATTTCAAAGATAACGATAAATGACAATAATCATTTCTTGTGGGTAAGAATACTTCATGCTTAAAAGTGTTTCCATAGGAGTAGGCTATAGATTAACAAAACAGTATTTGGCCCCTGAATTGTAATCATCCCTTAACCCAGCACTGCCCTGCAATTAGCTTTGCTCCTCATCTGCTCCTCCTTCTCCTCCCACCTCTGTTTCTGGGTTCAAAGCCTTCTCTTTTCCTTAGCAATGGCACTAATACTGTCTGTTTTCTTTTATAAAAAGTTAAAAAAAATTATTCACTACTTTCTACCTACCACCTTTTCAATCAAGTCTCTCTCTCTCTCTCTCTCTCTCTCTCTCTCTCTCTCTCTCTCTCTCTTTCTCTCCCTTCCTTCTTCCCTCTT
>NW_005369894.1:940652-948647 GCF_000412655.1 Myotis brandtii
TCTCTCTCTCTCTCTCTCTCTCTCTCTCTCTCTCTCTCTCTCTCTTTCTCTCCCTTCCTTCTTCCCTCTTTCTTTCTCACTCTTTCTTCCCTCTCTCTCTTATACATAGAAAGAAAGGATAAAGTATAAAATTATTTTCTGCTTTAGTATTTTGGACCATAATTCTTTGCTTTTGTGTTAACTTTTATGATTAATCCAAGAGCAATTTCCTTTTAAAAAATATATTTAGTGTTTTCACAGAGGAAGGGAGAGGTAGTGAGAGATGGAAACATCAATGATGAGAGAGAATCATGGATTGGCTGCCTCTTTCATGCCACACACTGGGGATGAAACCCACAACCTGGGCATGTGCCCTGACCTGGAATCAAACTGTGACCTCTGGTTCATAGGTTGATGTTCAACCAATGAGCCACACCAGTCAGGTGCAATTTCTAAAATTATAACATATTATATTTGATACCCTTAAAATTTTCTAACAATGTACATAGAAATCTAGGTCTTGTGAAGTGACCTATATTTTTCTTTTGACATTTTTTAAATTTATCTTTATTGTTGAAAGTATTACAGATGTCCCCTGTTTTTTTCCCATTGACCCCCTCCAGCCTGTACCTCCCCCAGGCCTTCATCACACTATTGTCTGTATCCATGGGTTATGCAAAAATGCATATAGGTTGTCAGATAAAATATAAGACACCCAATTACATTTAAATTTCAGATAAACAACAAATAGTTGCTTTGTGTAAGTGTGTCCCAAGTATTGCATGGGGTATCCTTATACAAAAATTATTTGTTATTTATCTAAAATTCAAATTTAACTGGTGGCCTGTATCTTTTATTTTGTTTTGCTTTATTTTTGCTAAATCTGACAACGCTTTATATTATTTAAGTGAAAAATAATTAATCTCTTTTCATTGAGTTATATTTTAGGTCTAAGTAGCTGAGCTCACTAAAACATTCACAAGAAATACTTGGCCAAATGCAGCTATTTGGCCAAACTCCCCAAATTGGAAAGAGCACATGGAAATAATGTTTCAAAGAACTTAGCCAATGTAAATGGTCCTTTATGTGACTTAATAATAAAAGAATTGCAATATTCTAATAAAATAAACCAAATATCACTAAATAATAGTAAATATTTCTTAAGATAAAATGCAAAAATGATTGGCAACCCTAATTCTTCCTACAATTCTTTAGAGAATTTTACTATTTTCCTTAAGTTCTGGGAGCCAGTGATTTTAAGTAGGTGATTTTTTTTCATTGTTTTTTGGTAGTTTAGTTCTGGAATTGTGTATTGGTATATTTTCTAGCTTTCAGAAGGATCATAAAAATGACAGGAAGGAAGTTTTATCAACATGGATTTATCTTTGCATATCCAATTATTCCCAAAATAAGTTGTTCTAAATTTTCTATTTGGAAATAATTTCTATTATTTTAATATACTGAATGGACCACTGCCAATTTAATATAACATATTATAAAAGTCATTATTAATTATAAAAATGATGTAGATTGATTTCTACTTTTGGAAAGATAAAGTAGACAGACTTTTCCCTGAGTAAAAATCAAAACCCTGGACATTATATAGAAAGCAAATATAAAGAGATGCTGAAAAGTGACGCCAAAAAGACACATTAGCTAGAGACCTCAGGACCAGAGTGAGTTCTCCAGGTTTTCTTTTCACTCCATGTCTCCTACAGTTGGAGCTGAGGAAGTTGGTAGCCTGGAAATGCCGATGGGTGCTGACACAAAAAGCCCCAATGAAAGCCTGCTTTCTAGCCCAAGGACGGGAAAGGGGCTGTCTAGCAAAACAGAAACCTTTTAGACAATAAGTGCTTTACTTTAGCTAAAACACTGCCGGAAAGACTGTGGCTCAGCCTCTACTCACACCAGCAAAGGCAAAGAGGGGAGCCTAGAGTTCCACCCTGTCTAGGCTGTAATGAGGCTCATCAAATCCCTCACTGGGGATGAGTGGAGAGCTGAGACTTCCATCCCCCACCAATAAGCAATAAGCAATAAGCACCTCCTCTCCACCTGCCCCCTCCTCCTGTCCCAAAATGTCAGCAGAGGCCACCTGGGGATTGGGAACTTAAACACTTACCTAACTAATGAAGCACCAGGCCTCTTCCCTGCTAACGTGGTGTCTTCCTCCCCCAACCCTGTGGTGTCAGTAATGAAACCTTCCCATCCTCCCAGCCAGGGACTCATGAGTGGAGGCAAAATAAACGCAAAGCAAGAAGGAGAATTAAAATAATAATGAGCAGAAATCAATGAAATTGAAAGGAAAACAGTGGAGGAAATATCCATGAAATAAAAGAGATGGTTCTTTGCAAAGATAAATAAAGTTGAAACCTCTAGCCTTGTAAGTCTGGCAAGACATAAGGGAAAAGGCGACAACACAAATCATCAACATAAGGACTGACAAGGGGATATCACTCTAGATTCTGCAGACATGGAATGAATATTAAGGGGCTACTATACACCAGACACAGCTAAGAGCCCATCTCTGGGTGATGCTGGCACTGTGGAGCAGGAAGAGAGGGGGTAAGGACAGTGCCCGCCCTCTGAGGGCTCAGACAAGGTTCACAGTCAGCCCTTCATGTGTGTTTAATGATAAACCAGCCGCTCAGGCTGCAGCCAGAAGGAGAAGCTTGCAGACCTTCCTCACAGAAAGACTGAGCTCCTGGGTCCTTGGCCTATTGCCTTGCCCTGAGCGAGGGTGGTGGCTGTTGAAGAACTCTTTCTGTGTTACTTTCCGTTCTGTGTGGAGTGCAACGTTAGCCCTGTTAGCCACCAGGGCCCAGCAATGCAGAGGTGTCCCTGCAAAACCAGGGTACTAGACAAGGGTATAAGCTCCCTTGTGGAAGAGAAAAGGGAGTGCAATGAGGCAGAGGGAGGGCTCAAAGACTGCGTCCACAGCCTCCATTCCCTGAGAGCATCTCCGTGGCCTGTGTGTGCCAAGCCAGAAGCCTGCTCCTCAGGCCAAAGCTAAAGCAGCAAACAGGCCTCTTTCTCAGAAAGCTGGGGGTGTGCTTCAGTCAGCTGTCTGCCAAGGACTGTCCCTCCCAAAGTTACGATCCCACAGGACCCAGGAAAGCAAGCCCCCTCGCCTCCAGAGCCAGGCGATCTAGGTCCCCTGGGTGGCAGCTGCAAAAGCCATGTCACCAGACCAGGGCACCAAAAGTGTGCAGAGGCGCTGCTCCCTCCGGGAGATGCTGGTGCAGAGGGAAAGGGTGATGATGGCGCCCACTGAGGAAAGAATAAGAAAGAGAAAAGGAAAAAGAAATTAAAAAAAGAAGAAAGAAAGGAAGAAAGAAAGAAAGGAAGAAAGAAAGGAAGGAAGGAAGGAAGGAAGGAAGGAAGGAAGGAAGGAAGGAAGGAAGGAAGAAAGAAAAGGAGACATTTTTAAAGAGATGGCCCCCTCCAGCTTTAGAAAGGGAGAGGAAGAGCAGGAAGGTGGCCCCAGCAGCCTCCATCCCTGCACAGTATTCCAGCGGGCCCCGCCATTACACTGATAAATGAACCCATCAGCTAGGTGAGTAAAGGCCTGATGCTTTTCAAAGGGCGGCTGCGGTGTGTGCGCACTTCACTCTTTAAGAGCCATCCCTAGGTTTGCCAGTCCTGTTCTCTTCAAAGCCAGATGTTTGGGGGGCCCTTCTCTCAGGTACTGGTCTTAAAGATTGGGATGCAGCCCCAGGGCAAAGAATTCCGGTTCTGATTATCGATTATCGGTTGCCACACAGAATGTGTGTTATGGTGAGAGTGTGTCTCAACCTCTCCTACTTGGTTTGATGTGGTTTCCCTCTCCTTGTGGTTTCCCCCTCATGCAAAGTGGTCCTGCCTTGAGTTTTTATTTTTTTGTTGTTTTTATTTTTTGTTTTGTTTTCAAAGGAAATAGTTCAATATATTCAGTGTGTCCATGGACCTCCAAAAGTCTTCATAGTAAAAAGAACCAGAGCGTCAGAATCAATAAGCTTAGAGGAACCAATTTGAGAGGAGAGGTGACACCAGACCTTTTTTTCAGAAATTTATTTTCCTTTACTTGAATACTTTTTAATCCTTTAAAGAATACTCAAGGTAAAGCCATTCTGCTTCTACTGCAGTGACTTTCATGCTCAGCTGAACTTATGTGGAGGCTGATCTCCATGTATAAAACGGAGCCCATTTTGGGTGGATTTCAGTAGTTTGAGTTTATTACATGTTAATGTGAACCTCGAACAACAGTCTTCATGGATCATTGCAAGGAATACACTTGCCTTTCACAAAATCATTTGGGTCCTTATTTCTTTTAAAGTCCAGTTTTTCTTTCCTGAATGTACATAACTCAGGCATAGAAACTGACACTTTATTTTCCTTTCCTTTGTTGTTATTACCTTTCTAACTTTTTGGAAACATCTGAATTCAGGTTTGATTACAGGAAGAACCATAAAGAGATGCTAAAAGAACTTATAAAATCTTGAGAAATCTAAGAAGTTATTTTCACTTGTCTACCTTTGCTCACTCCCTATTAGGATTATTTTAGAGAGTAAAGATATAATTATTTTAAAGATTTAGAAATTATTGAAGTTTATAGGACCACTCTCATTTCCCCCTTTATACTTTGCTCATGACCTGCCTATTCAGAGTAGTTCATGGTGTGGTGATTGAGCCCATGACTGGGCAGAAGTGATTGCCATGACTCTCCTGGTAGTTTCCTCTGACACTTTCCCCTATTTTTACTTAGGTATGATACCAAGAAGGTAAAGCAATTAAAATTAAAATAAAAAGGCAGTTGGGATGTTCTAGTGTCAGAATTAGCTCCTTTACTCTGAATAGTATCTGAAACATTTGGTTACAAATTACTTCAAAAGCCAAAACTGAGTCACTTATTTGACTATGGGGCTAGAAACAGTAGTATAGATTCTTAATTAGCCTACAGTAAATGTCCATATTTCAACTGGAAAAATATATGGAAATGTTACTTTATTTATAACCTAAAAGTTTATGTTTTGCAAAACCAGATATTTTTCTCTCCATGTTTTTGATTATTTTCACAGGAAGGCCTGTCTGGTCCAAATTCCTCGGCCAGGGACTCGACTCCTTTGGATGCTGGGAATTGGAAGAACACACGAGTTGCCATAGGTAGGTGGGACACTCTTTATTTCGAACAAAGCAGCCAACAATTGGCTGGTCAGTGGCACCTTATATACACGCTCAAACAAAAGAGGCCTCGTGCCAACTAGTGACATCTGTGTTACATAAACATATGTAGGTTATATAAGGGTGCGCCTGCGCAGCATGTATAGTGCTACTGCTGAGTCATTGCCCTTGCTCATGTGTAGGGCAAAGGGACTGTTAACATAGTATTACTGCTGTGTCATTGTCTGCACACATGCGTTCGGCAAGTGGGCCTTTAACCTCCAGCGTACTCTGGTCAGGGCCCCCACAGGCCTTTTAATCAGAGCCTTTGATGTATCAGCATACAGAAGGTTTGAAGGAGTGAGTGAAAACATGTCAAGTCTGGGCAAAGAGATGCCTGAATTCGGGAGTGGCTTCTTAGAAAAATCATTTTTTCATTCTGGAATCACAAATGGTCATGTTTCTGATATATCGCTATACTCAGACACAGAGACCAACTTTTGAACTATATGCTTCATATTTTAAGATGTCATTTTCATGACAGTTATTATCATAAAGGCAAGATGTATGATCTCATTCTCACCCTCTTAGGTCTGTGCTATTTACAGAATTAGTTTCAGAAGACAAGGTCTATTGAAATGTGTTGTTGATTTCTGCTTGCTAGTAAAGGTTAATTTATTTCCCAAAATTGTAATACGTGGGTTGGCAAAAGAGGGTTACAGTTGTTCGTATGGAAAATAACACAATCCACACTAATAAAAGACAAATATGCTAATTGACCGTACTTTCACTATGCCCTAAGCCATGCCCACCAGCCAATCAGAGCAACTATATGCAAATTAACCCAACCAAGATGGCGGCCCGCAGCCACAGAGCTGGAGTAAGCAGGAGGCTTGGTTGCCCGGGCAATGGAGGAAGCCAAGCTTCTCGCCAGCCCTGAGCCAGCTGAGGCCTCCGCTCATGGCAACAAAGTTTCAATTATAGAAGCTAAATAAATCCCAGATACCTGCTTCCAGCCAGCCTCCACTGGGATTTTGGGTGACTGGGGGTTGTGGCCAGCCTGCAAACAGCCATCAGTCCCTCACCCAGGCTGGCCAGGCACCCCAGCGGGGACCCCTACCCTGAAGGGGCTGTGGCCAGCCTGCAAACAGCCATCAGCCCCTCACCCAGGCTGGCCAGGCACTCCTATATAATAAAAGGGTAATATGCAAATTGACACTAACAGCAGAACGACTGGAAATGACTGGTCACTATGACATACACTGACCACCAGAAGGCAGATGCTCAATGCAGGAGCTGCCCCCTGGTGGTCAGTGCGCTCCCACAGGGGGAGCTCTGCTCAGCCACAAGCCAGGCTGCCAGCTGCCAGTACAGCGGTGGTGGTGGGAGCCTCTCCTGCCTCCTCAGCAGCACTAAGGACGTCCAACTGCAGCTTAGGCCTGCTCCCTGCTGGCAAGTGGACATCCCCTGAGGGCTCCCGGGCTGCCATAGGGATGTCTGACTGCCAGCTTAGGCCCGATCCTCCAGGGAGTGGGCCTAAGCCAGCAGGTGGTCATCCCCCGAGGGGTCCCAGACTGCGAGAGGGCAAGGCTGGGCTGAAGGACGCCCCCCCCTCCCAGTGTACAAATTTTTGTGCACTGGGCCTCTAGTAATTAATAAACAATAATATAAGAACAAACTGTGTTTTATGTGCTTACAACTGTAAACCTACTTTTCCCCACCCTGCATTTATTAGAGTCCTATTACCTTAAGCTTGTAAGGAACTCCAGAGTTGTCTTTGAAGCAAGGTGATTTAAATATAGGATGACAGTAAATGTAGAAGCACAAATCTAAGATTCAGTTCACTAAAATAATCTCCAAATTTTAAAACAAAGGGACAATAAAGATAGAAGAACTAGAGTTATTTTGTAAAGAAAAGAGAAATATGAGTGGGTATTAATTGATCTCAAGTAAATTGGTGATATAAGTCCTTTATACTTTCATTAAGGAAATGATGAATACAATATAATGTCATCCAAACTTAGAGAATTTTGAAAGTGCATAGGATCTATTAATAATTAAACATGAAAAATAGGCAAAAAGCAAGATGTATAGTCACCCTAATAAAGATTCCTTCTTTCATTAATTCAACAGGCACTCTGCTAAGTACTTGGGGGAAAATGAAGATCCTGTCCCTGTCCCCAAAAAGAAAAAGGCCATGAGGGTAGAATAAATATGTTTTTATTAGGAATTAAGATAAAAGTTTTTTAGGGTGCACAGAGGAGGGGATGCAATAAGATGCTAGTAAGCTTTTAAAAATCCATAGGCTTGAGAATAATGAACTCTCACTCCCATTTGACAGCTTGGGAAACTGAGACTCATACTATTCAACTAGCCAAGAGCAGATTTGAGGCTAAAGTTCATAATCCTGCATTCCATTCTAAAACTTTCCATCCCACTATGTTATTTTTATAGGAGTTACAAGAAGGAAGGGGACATATGAAAATACTAGAGGTTTACTTTTACTTTTCTTTGGAGACAAAGGATAGCATGAAACTTCTTTGTGATTTAATATCCTTTCAGTGAAAGGGAAGGTCTAAATATCCCAATATAGTCACTTTTAAACTTACTTAAACTATAAATTTGCTCATTTAATGTTTTGAGATAACTAGTAGGTTTTTTGTTTTATTTTTATTTATTAATTAAATATATTTGTATTGATTTCAGAGAGGAAGGGAGAGGGAGAGAAAGATAGAAACATCAATGATGAGAGAGAATCATTGATCGGCTGCCTCCTGCACGCCCCACACTGGGGATGTGCTCTGACCGGGAATCGAACCGTGACCTCCTGGTTCATAGGTGGGCACTCAACCACTGAGCCACGCCAGCCGGGCTTGTTGT
>NW_005369894.1:956202-958702 GCF_000412655.1 Myotis brandtii
AGATAGAAACATCAATGATGAGAGAGAATCATTGATCGGCTGCCTCCTGCATGCCCCCACTGGGTATCCAGTCCGCAATCCAGGCATGTGCCCTTTACTGGACCTGAACCTGGGACCCTTCAGTCATCAGGCTGATGCTCTATCCACTGAGTCAAACCAGCTAGAGCTATTTTTTTTTTAAGGACGACTCTTTGAGACAAAAATTTTCTTAAAAATGGAATCTCATGACAAGAGGAATTGCAATTTACATATTGTGCTACTAGGATAACTGAGCCTTTCACGATACCATATTCTAAGTAGAATTTCATTGCATCCAAATATACCATAAGCAGAACCTACTGTGTACACATATCAACTCAATTGAAGTCCGTTATGAAAATATTTCTCAGAAGATATTTTATAAACATGCCCATTAGCTTGATATTGTACTAGTCCATAATATTGGGGTGAGCCTGGCCACATGTTGACACACATTTATTTAGGCACATGTTATGTTATTGAGCTATTCTGCCATTTGTTATTTCTCCAATGTTACTGATTTAATATTCCTTCAGTTGACTCTTTTTTTCACTCACTTATGATAGATACCCATTAACTAAATCAGACAAACATTAATTTCTGAAAGTTGTTTTTAATTTTGCTTCTTGTCTTTATTTTACTATAAATATAACGTTTATTAGTTTAATGTGTTTATTTTGAGGATGAAATTTTAAAGATAGACAATGGTAATTAAGAGAAAAGTAATAAAACTTGCTCCCTTTGAGGCCGAAAGTGCAGCACTTAGAACAAGACAATGGTATACATTCTCTGATTGACAGGTAGATGTCACATTAGATGAAAATGATAAGAGATTTAGTGGTCTGAAGAATAACTTCCTCTTGACAGTGCCCTGACCCTTGATCTATGGCCTACCTCTTGTTAGCTTCACTAACGCAGTGTAATTGTCACAGGTGTAGGATAACAGACATCTCAACAGTAGCTACCAGTCTGAGGTTTATTTCTTTTGATGACCATAAATGTGCTGTTGAGATAAAACAATAAGTTCTCACCTCTCTGACCTATAAGAACGTGAACATTTATCCAGTAGAAAGGAAAATTCTAAAAACAGTTGTTTTTACTCTTTGACTTGAAGATCCCTGTCATAATGGGGGTGGAGACGGAGGGGTGAGGGGTAACAAGCATCAGGGCAAAGCTATGGTAAATGTGTTATTGTCCTTTCCCTGAAAGCATGTTTCACACATCATTGTGACACGGATCTGATAAAGAATGCTTAATCCACAATAGACTGCCTGAATTTTTATAATTATTGGTAAACTCTTACTATGTCATACTCTGGAAGTATGTCCTATTCTGAAATGATTTTTTTTGTATTTATATGCTAATCACCTCTTCAAAAGGAATCAGTTCTTTGAGTTTTATTTAAATGTTCTGAAGTTAGTAGCTTTGAGAGTACTTACAGATGATGGGGTAACAATTGTGATTTCTCATGAAAGTTAATGCCTCTTCCTGTAAGAAAAATATATTGTATTCTCCTTTTTCAGTAACATAAGTCAGAAATGCAGAAAACACAGTGAAACACAATGAGCTATGCAAATCCATGTTATAATAGAAGAATATTACAAGGGAAAAAATCAAATGACTGCAACATCTATTACAGTGAAGTCAATATAGTAATATACCCATGATTTAAATAAAATAACTGCAGAAAGATGAATATTGCTGGTAAAATGACATCACATTTCATTAAACAAAGTCAATGCAGTAACCTGGCAAGTTTTCAAAATGTTTTATCATGGAGAAAACAAAGTCAACTTTCCAAACTTTTGGCACAAAATAAATGTGGTATGTTTCATTATTCTATTTATTTAGAGGTATAATACTAGAATTATCAAAATGTTTGTAACTCAGTATAAAGAAAATGTATCAACTTTCTAACCATAATAGATTTCCAGGAGCCAATCTCTATTCAAAACTATGGAAAAAGCATAAATTACTAGTAAATTCATTGAGGGTTCTTATTCAGGTCATAGGTCTGGCCCTTCTGCAATTATTTATCCACAGAATGCTTTGATGACACAAAATTAGTGTATATAATCTTTAGGATAATCAGCCAAGGAAAATACAATATTATGTTTATCTTAAAGTGATACTATATGTAAACTATATCAGTTGGTTCAGTAATGGTGTAGCCAAAATATCACACCTTCTTTTAAAAAAATCATGAAAATGAGAGATTATAATCATGTAACTTTTTTCATGCATACTTTCTATAATAATGCCCTTTTCCCAGACTACCATCTTTTCAAATGTGATGAGATCATCAGGTAACAGTGTAGGATATGAAGGCTTAGCATGCTGTGTTGTTAGCACATTAGAAAAAGAAATTGCTGGGATAATTAACAACTACCTATTTGTCTGTGGGATGCATTCATTATGGCTCTACAAATTGGAGGTCTCCAAAATCTGTGCAATAAAATTTACTCTTTGTTCAGGAAGTTCC